>NW_027280404.1:142500-205000 GCF_046629955.1 Centroberyx affinis
TGACGATTTGTTACATCTTGTCGCTTTAGGTTGAACAATTTACTGCTTGCAATAATGTAGCAGTGGGCTTATAATGCTCTGTCCTTTAGTGTGACTCAGTAGTTTTTAGCCCCCTGGCCTGAAATATGAGCTAAGCTTGCGGTTGGTACAACAACAGTGTCTTTTCTTTTGTTGGCTAGAAATACAGGCATACCACGTATGGTGTGTTTCAAACTATGGCCTATTGTCGATCGCCTATAATTAAAACAGTATAATTTCAAGCTAGACCAGTTTTTGTGATGCCTGATAATCAGTCGTTTTAGACTATTACAGTCATAACTATTCACATTTTATTGCCACGAGTGTTTGGTTTTTATGAAAGGAACTTCGTGGTGAATGATTATGGCAGTTTATCTGCCCTGTGCTGGAAACCCCCCAACTTGCCCTGTTGGGTTGTACTGAGAATACAGGAGAAGAGCAACGTGCAAATGGATTATCTTGAACATCTTGGTCTTTTAGCCTGCTGCTAGTATAAGCAAACAAAAAAGTGTTTGAGCAGTAATGTAGTGATAAACAAAAAGGCGAATAACTGATTACCCTTGGTCAGTGATCATCACATGGATACACTACCACCAACATAAACAAAAGCAGCTATTTTTCATAAAGGCACATGTGCTTTCTCTTTAAATAACTCCCTATCTTCATATAACTTACATCAGTTTGATACTCCTTAGTATAATGTGTACTGTGTGTTTATGTTGGGTTGAAAAGGTGGGTAAACTATTCAGCAAATTGAAGGGTGGGTTTACTCTCCTCTACATCGCTGGTCACGAGAGGTTGGAGACATGCATGCTGTTTGATTGACAGGTGGCCTCTAACATGACAGCTGAGCCACGCTGTTCATTGTTCCATTGTGTCATGAGGACAACCTGCAGCCATAGCTAATCTGTTAGCAGCCATAGGCCTCTTCATGCTCTTTGTTATCACAAATATGTCTTTTGTTGTTTTTTGTCAGGAGGAATCTTGTCATTCACTCAGGCGATCTAGTCTTAATTTGAACAGATAGTTTTTTTTGTTTTTTTCTCAGAGAGACTTTGTCCAAGCACAGAAAGCAGTGACATGAGATAATATTATCTGTCTGCTATCGAGCAGCATAGCTCAGATGATGCAGTACAAACATGTGACTGTACTACATTCATAGTCAAACTGCTGTTGTTGGTTTTTAAAGAGAATGATACTGGCAGCCAGAAGTAAAGAAAATTATGTTTGAGCTGTGCTGTAGCGTTACCAACCTCTTGCTCAATCCTCCTGCCTTGCATTTCTCAGCATTCAGCAGCCGAACACGTGATGCAATGGGAGAGAAGGGCTTTGTGGGCTTTTCCAAGGAAACCCTTTGTTGACACGCCTGTGGTAGCATGCAGGGGTAGAAAGAGAGAGGAGGGAGGAGCAAGAGAGAGAGAGGGGGGGGGGGTCTCAAGATTTAACAGCACTTGTTTGTCTGTTGGTGAGGTCAGGACACCTCGAGTGAACTGACAGGACGTTCTGAGCAAACTGCCAGCCTCTCCTGGAACATTAAGCTCGCCTGGTTTTTACTGCCCTGTTTGTGTCCGTGACCAGAATATAGACTAGCTTCACACCAAGGCAGGCATGCAGCTGCCATGCTACAGCACAACAGGGTCAAGGGTTGTTTACAGGGGAAATATGATACTGTTGCTGTGTACGCTAGTTGTTGCTGGCTGTGTGTTTTTTGTTGTCTGGTATCAGTTGATCAGATGATTTGTGAAACAGTCGGCAGAGGATAAGGAGACAGGATGCTTCTTACCCACCTAATCTAGGCCTTCCTGTCTGTCTGTCTTGTTCATTCATTAGGTGTTTTTGTACTATTGCCTCCCAGGCAGCTACTCCCCTTTACACAACTTCCGGTTCTTGCTGTATTGTATTGCAGCAGAGCACGGCTTCAACGTCATAGGACTCTGTCACGTTTCCCCAACTTACGCCCAGATGCTCGTTTTCAGGGTGTGTGTGTGTGTGTGTGTGTGGGGGGGGGGGGGTGGTATGAACCACAGAGAGGCGGAATTGTTTCTGAAACTGCTTTACTCAGACGTCTCTGACTGAGACTTCTTGGGTCACTTTGTTCCTGTTCTTTCACCATCTTGTCTGTGTTCTGCCAGGAACAGTAATTTTTTTTGGCTCTGTTTTGAGGTTGGTTGAGATACAGTCAGTGAGTCAGATTAGCTATGCGTTGGCTGTGAACAGTTCCTTTTTGTGTCTAGAGTGAGGCAACAACTGATTAGGGAGTGTTACTGCTAACTGTCATTCATACTCATATGATAATCATGACACAACGATAATGATGCATGAGATATCAAAGTTTTGAGGCTGGCAATGTTCAAACTAGAGGTCCATTGTTCCCTTAAATGTGGTTGTGATCATTTCCCTTTGCACATAGCCTATAACATGATTTTCCTAAGTTATAATGACATGGGGACCAAGTGAAAACAAGGAGGAAAAAGTATGTTTGTCCTAAAGCGGCATGCAGAGATGAAAATGAGAGACTGTGTCAGATGTTAGCAAGAACTATGCCAACTGTGAAAGGGAGGGTTGGAGAGGGGCGCTCAACAGTGAACAAAGTTGTGGGACAGAACATACTCCAGCTTCTGCCAAGGTGCTGAACAGAGCAAGTGTTGTTTGTTCCCAGGATTTCCTGTGGAGAAGTGTCCTCATTCATTACTGTATTCAGACTAACAGACAGGTCAAAGTAGACAGGCAGACGGTTCTCCTCATATTTTCATATCGCTGTTTTCCTGTTATCTATCTGTCAGCCCTGGTGCTACGGCAACATGTTTCTTTGGAACTGAGGTGTGTGCTCTCTATTTATCTAATACGTATTCTCTCTCTGTCTGTCTCTCTCTCTCTCATTGTGTCAGCAATGGCCCAAGAGACGAACCAGAGCCCGGTGCCCATGCTTTGTGCCACAGGCTGTGGTTTCTATGGCAACCCTAGAACCAATGGCATGTGTTCTGTTTGCTACAAGGAACACCTGACACGGCAGCAGAGCAGCGACCGTATGAGCCCGCTCAGCCCTATGGGTAAGACAACACACGCGCACGCACACACACACACACACACACACACACACACACACACACACACACACACACACACACCACACACACACACACAAAGAGATAGGAGAAAGGCCTGTCCTTTTTTGGGATTCATAAATCATCCTAGCCATTCATCATATCCTCCACACACACACACACGGCAAAATTCTGCACTAAAAACATTGATGGAATCTAATTATAGTAGGATTGTTTCCCCTGTAATTGCTACTATTTTCTTGCCTCCTCTCTTTGTCTCGGTTTCTCTGAAAACATGTAGTATATGTTCAGACGGTATTCTCAAACCTCGGAGAAAGTAAAATTTATAGCAGTCCAAATTGAGTTGACAAGCCTTGAGTTCACCGTGTAAAGGATTAAATATAATATAAATATAGCACAGCCCATATATTTAGAGCTTGAGGTAAGGAGAGACAAGGAAATATAGACATTGTTTTGAAATGCAACCAATTCTAGTCGAGTCAGTGTATTTTCCCAGCTCCTTTCCCTTGCCCTCCCTCTCTGTTTTTCCACTCAGTGTAATGAAAGACAGCTGTTTTCTTCATGACAGTGTACAAGGTTGAGGGGGGGTTGTTCACTCCTTGAGAAACCTCTGAGGTCAATCACTGAGGTTTTTCTCCTGAAAACTGGCAACCTGTTAGAACTTGTTTTTGTTAGAAGACATCATCGTCCCAGTACAGTTACAACACAAACCACATTACAAAAGAGAAGTCGTCACCTTACAGATTTGATATTTTAGAATTGGGGCAGGCATGTATCAGGCGATTGAATTGTTTTCTAATGAATTCTTTCATCAATATTGTCTTCTCTCATATACTGACTTACTGGTATACAAAGTATTGTTCTCTCAGTTCGCTTATGATGATATATAATTGGCGGTTTGTATTGATTGCTTTTGTCTAGGCGTTTTCCTCCTATCTAATGGCTTGTCTCCTCATCCAGGCTCAGCTGCTAGTCCTACCTCAGAGGCTTCGGCCATCCAGAGACTAGAAGCCAGTCTAGCCAAGGTCGATGCCTCTCCTGCCTCTTCGCCAGACATGTCTAGGTCAGTACTCTTGAGTGTTTGACTGATCGAGGCAGTGAGTGAGCCAGTTAGTTGTTCTTTACGTTGGAATATGTGTGAACTGCTGGCTCGCTGGTCCATTTTCTCCAACTCATCCATTTCCTCTCCCTCTGTGTAAACCTGCAGAACTGTTCAAGGCTCTCTTCCTGTGACTCAACAAATGACAGAGATGAGCATCTCCAGAGAGGACAAACCAGAACCCCTAGAGCCTGGTAAAGCACTGCAAACACACACACACACACTTATAGTAACAGACAGGCAGACAGACATAAACTGGCAGGCATTTTACACACACCTAAGGAACGAACACACACGCGCGCACAGGTGACTGCTCACACACAGGCTTCTTAAGGCAAACATTGCCCCGTGCGACCCACTTTAGCTGTGGTTTATTTTTGATACACCGTTGCATGCCACAGACCCAACTGCTGGATTTACTTACAGCCTCCAAGACACAGAGGCTGCCTAAAAATAAGCCTATTTAAAAATACCTCTACACCAGAGGGCATTCTCAGATTTGATGCTGCTCGCCAAAGCTTTCTCAGACTAGCGCACTGTCTTCTGCCAAGTGCAAAGTGTTTATCTAGGAGGGCACCATTTAGAGATAAGGGATATAATTTCAGCCAAATACAGTAGTGCAATTCTGGATATTAGGCTAGTGCTATCTATGTAATATGGGGTAATTCTGGGAAAAATGTATATAAACTCACATGCCATGTATTTGCGTGTCCCTACAGAACTATAAAAAACTCACTTAATCCACTGCTTGTACAAATAAGATTTCAAATAGCGGCAAATTAAGCACATGACTAATTAATATTGTTTTCTTCCTCTTCTCTCTTTCGTATCTAGTTGTAAGCCAGCCTACTGCTTCTAGCCCCAGCCCTGTAGCTTCTTCTAGCAGTGAGGAGAACAAGGGTGACACCCCCAAACCCAAGAAGAATAGGTGCTTCATGTGTCGCAAGAGGGTGGGCCTTACAGGTGAGCAGGGGGCCGCATGAAGGGGGGTGCTGATGCAACATAACAGATCGGCATATCAATCCTATCATTGATTGTCAGAGTTGTTTTGGTTTGTGATAATTGTTCTAGTACAAGGTTTTGCTTTGCCACCTGGTAGTTGTTCACCTCATATGTTCAACCTCTGACCCCTGACCATTGTGCTTCCAGGGTTCGACTGTCGCTGTGGCAACCTGTTCTGCGGCCTGCACCGGTACTCTGACAAGCACAACTGTCCCTACGACTACAAGGCCGAAGCTGCCGCCAAGATCCGCAAAGAGAACCCCGTGGTGGTGGCCGACAAGATCCAGAGAATATAATATAACAAAGCGACATCAATGGCAGCAGCAACGATGACAAGACCTTTGACAAAAGACTGGAGTATGAGTGTGAACCTTTGAAATGAACACTGGCATGAGTGGTTAAGTGAGGATTAAAAGGACTCGATTTCCCAAATTACAACCTCGAGAAAATAAAAGAAAAGAGAAGAAAAAAAAGAAAAGATCCTGTCTGAGGGAGATGCATGAATGATCACTTTTCTCCTTTTTTGATTAATTCATTAGTTTGTTTTATCCTTTTTTCTGTGGTGTGACTTTGCCGCTGTTCAGTCCTTTTTTTTTAAGAATATATATTGTCTTATTAAGAGCAGCCCGGGGTAACTGTCCAGGATATGCTGTGTTCCTCTCACCTAAAGCAGGCGCCATTTTGTGCCAAACCGTAGGCAGCCATTTTACTTCGACCTTGTCATGTGTCAGACGCCGGCAGGTCTTTCCATGCATTCAGATTACACAGTAACAGTCCACGAGTTGTGGCCCTCAGTCTACAAACCTCTTGTTCTGCGTTCCGTTAGTATTGGAGTCAGTCGACATTTGGAGAACCGTACAACTGTGCCCCGCAGTGCACAAGGGGCTTTGTTAATTTGTCTCTGTCCTTCCTAGCTTTACCTACCTCACAGCTGCCGTGTTAAGCTTTGTTGTCTTCCCTCTTTACTTTCTCTTCATCAGCTTATTTGGCCCTAGCAGAATGACGGGTCATCTTGATATTACACTCTTAGGTAGTCGGCCTCAGTAACTCTCTGAACAGCATGTCTGTGTTGACTTTTGTCATTTTGATTGTGATGAGGTCGTTTCCGTTTATGGTCGGGAGGTATCGTAGAAAACAGGGACAAAATATTACTCCACTTTTTACTGAATCTAAACATTTGGGATGGACATGACGGGTGAACGAGGTCCCAAAGTGGTCTGAGCTCAGATTGTAATCCCAGAAGCTCAGGTGGAGGGCTGTGTACGCTGATGCTGGAGCAGTTTCCAGGGTGAGGTCTGGGAGGAGGGTGGCTCCCCTCCCTGGCGGTCCGTTGTATGGATTTACAATACAGTATGAGGGGGGCATGAATGAATGGGATAAATGCATGGGTTACTCTTCATCTGCAGTAGTGTGTGTAAGGAATATCTAAATGAATTTGGCATCACTCAACTAGTGTTTTGGTCATTTTATTCGCTGAGAGACACTTTTATGTTGAAAGTATGTTTCATTTTCTTTTTTTTCTCTTCCATTGGTATTTAGTACTGATGTTAGCACATGTATTCAGTGCATTTGTGGAATTAGGGTATGTGAACCACGCTATGTATTATTTTTTTCGTATGCGCTAACAGAAAGTTTGTGTGAGCACAGAATGCGTGTATGGGTGTGTTGTTCCCCAACCCTTTCGTCTGTGGAGCTACCCGGTTTATCAGCACATGTTTACAGAACTACAGGAGCATGCCAGAGCTAGATTTATGAAAAATAATAGATACCAGGATTTAGATGTAACTTCTCATCTCTAACAGCTATTGGTCTGTGTGTCTGCTATAGAGCACTGTAGAGAAGTGTGCGTGTGTGTATTCGTGTGTGCGTGCATGTGCACGTACCTGTGAGTAAGTGTGTTTTCATGGCTGCCTGACACATTGAAACACATGTATGTTTGTGACTTGTGTTAACCCCTTTTTCTCCCCTGTAAGGATGTGAGTTTTTTCATTTAAAAAACAACTGTATGTATCCGTTTGAGTTTTTCCTTTCTGATTCTTAGTTATATGCAAATTTGTACAAAAAAAGAAAAAACAACAAACTGTGTTGATATTTATGTATTACATATAATCTTGCTATCCAGCATTACAACAGAATTGTATCATGTAAATAAAACTATGTACAGAGAGACATTACAAGGCCTGATTATGTTTTTTTTTTTATGACTTATTTTTACGTGATTTTGCGGGAAGGACTGAGCCTTATATGGTACACGCTCTGCTCTGTGATCCACCGGGGCACCCCTGGCCTGATTATGTTTTGACTTTTAAAAGCTTCAGGGTTGTTTTAGACAACACTAATCTTTCAGCATCTTTTTACATTATTGGAATTTGATAGCCATTTTGTGCTAATTAACCTCTGTCATCGGCTTACAGTTTATCTGAAAATGTACTTAAAACGCCTTGAAAAGCATTTGTTCAAAACGCCATGCTAACCAGTGAGATGTCTTTTTTGTTTTGGTCTGAAAAGTGGGCTTGTTGTACCTTAACATAGTTTATGTGAAAGGAAAAGAAGGCTGTGGCAGCCTATGTTAGTGAGATTGTTAGGTATAAACAACTGCGGTATTCATTTCCATCAGGACAAGAATGGTCTAGGACCCAGATGTCAAAAGCCCTGGCATTGCCCTCTAAGTCTTTACCCAGGTTAACCTGGCTTCTTTTGCTCCTTCCCGTTAATACAGGGTGCTGGCAGCACATAAACCCCACTCACCAGCCTCTTGTCTGGGTCACACAGGAAGCATTAGTCCCTGGACCCTGGAAGAGAGGGTTACAAGCTTCTGTTCCGCTCTTTATCTAGGCCAAGGCGAGGGGTGAAGATTTGTGCCGTAGGTACAGGACACGCCGTGTGTGTTTTTAGAGACAATGTGTTTTCTCACACTCCTGTTGGGAGCTCTGGGGGAGAGTGTGTCGGCAGATGGCGTCACACCGACAGCTGCTCAGACAGCTGAGGTGTGTTCGTGTGGGGTTTCTGTGACTGAGACCGAGACAGAGAGCTACTGAGGCTACAGCGTCTGGACAGAAGTCTGGAGTCAAAGGCAGCGAAAAGATTAGACAACCCTTTGTGGCACAGATCTACCTGTTGTAATGGTCTTCTAAACATGTACAAAACTCCTAGATCATTTCCCCCATATGGACCGCTAGGGGAAGATCAGATCCGTACCTCACCGAGTTAGAACTCAGATTTTTATGAGCCTGATTAAATCCAGCCAGTAATAATAAGTATAGTATAAGACATTAATTACTGACCACAGCCTCCTCCTAACTGTTCAGAGCCAGACCCTTTAGCAGGGGGGGCAGAGGAGTGCACCTCATTACGAATATGGTGACAGATGAGAGGAGGATCAACACACTCAAAATATGACCTGGAACAACTGCAGAAATCCAGCATCCCACTCTTTCTGTGTGTGTTTGTGTGTATGTGTGTGTGTGTGTGTGTGTTTGTGTGTGCGCGCGCACATGCACGGGTGCACATGTGCACTCATTTGGAGCTAAAGGGTTGGGCACGTGTACACACACACACACACACACACACGCACAGAGACACACACTCCAATATCATTCACCACTCCGATTTAACCTATAATTTCTTTTTCTGATGTCTGTAGCCTGTCTGTGTCACCTTCCCTTTAGGTCTCTCTCTCTCCCTTTCTCTCTCTCATAAACACACACACACACACAGTCTGTCAGTGAGTTCGACAGTGGATGTAAGACATCAGAGTGACTGATAACGACAGATGTTGTAGCCAGATGTACGAATATCAGCCGAAGGGGTTGAACGTTAGCTGAGGCCACAGACAGAAAACACACACACACACACTCTCTCTCTCTCTCTCTCTTGCAGTTGTCCATAAATAAAATGCCATTTGGCCAATAAGGGAGGAGGGGGCAGTGAGTGTCCATATACATAAGTAAAACATGCTGCTG
This sequence comes from Centroberyx affinis, assembly GCF_046629955.1. Classification (NCBI taxonomy): domain Eukaryota; kingdom Metazoa; phylum Chordata; class Actinopteri; order Beryciformes; family Berycidae; genus Centroberyx; species Centroberyx affinis. The sequence goes on from NW_027280404.1 coordinate 151,647, forward strand.
TTCCCCCATCCAGCTTTTACCCTCTATACTGTTTAGTTAAAAGTTAAAATAACTACACTCTATATTTAAAGAAGGGAAACTTTTTCAGCCCAAGGCACAAATTCAGGCAATTAATCCTGGGACTCAAGCTCAGGAAAACATACTCAAGGAGCTATGGATCGAAGGAAAAAGAGACTTGCTATAGAGGAACAGGACTGAACAGGCAGTAGGAGTTCACTGTAGCCTGGATGAATGAGCAAGTGGAGCCAGAGAGGAAAGTGTGTGTGTGTGTGTGTGTGTGTATGACCCTCTACAATGAGGCAGAGGCTGACATGGCAGAGAGAGAGAGAGAGAGAGAGAGAGGGAGAGAGAGAAACAGTGTGAGTTTGGTTCAGTGGCCAGGAGGAGTGGTTGAGATTAGGGAGGGGTGACCTGGGGTGGCGTCACTAAGCTTTCCCAGAGTGTAACCAGATTAGACCAGTCTGAGCTCAGGCCCGACAATAACGACACACAGCAACTAACACGCTAACTACTCACATACACACAGTCAAACAGATAGACAAACTCACACATACATAAATGTAGCTAAAAAAAAGCAGAGCAGGGCTTTGACTGAGATCTATTGAGATCTAGGACGACTGCTTATTGTACTCTGAAACGCACACAACACCAGTGGTATAGGAGATGGTAAGGTGATCTCTCTGTACGACAGCACAGACCAGAGGCATGTTTATCGCCTCCGAGTTAGCAGGAAGTGTCAGGAGTCATCTAGAAAGCCGCCTCTGACTCATGGATTACAGGACTGGCAGCATCACCGAGGACTCAGGGAGAGGGAGAGAGAGAGAGAGAGAGAGGGAGAGAGGGAGAGAGGGAGGGCAGGTGAGTGCGTTCAGTATAGGTGTGAGAGTGAATGACAGCAGAAGCAAAACATTTCTGAATAAAGGAATATAATGCCAGACAACAACACACGCTATTGAATAAACAAGTTATGAAACCATTGGCTGGTGTTGGTGATGGATCAGAGAGTGATATGACATCAGTGAAAGAATGCTATTCATCATGACCTGATTTCTGTTTCTAAATCTGGGAGCCGCCGATTGGGGACATGTACTCACACACACAGGCACCGAGGATGAAATGGTGACAAAGCATTTAAGGGAACTACGAGGCCAGGCCATCTAGGGACACCTGGACTTGATGCAGAAACAATGTTTTTTGAGTAAGGATTGAGTAAAGTCATCAATACATTCCACAGGTAAAATATGCTTACACTAAAGCACGTCACTAATATTAGTGACATCAAATTAATTAAATGTCAAAAGGATGTACAACCAAACATCTGTTTCATTTTAAAATACGTCTTTATTAAAAATATGACATTGTACCATTATATGAGGCACATGATAATCACAGCAACAAAAAACACCTGCTAAGATTGATTCAAGGCACTATATCGCATGTTTTTATCAAACAGTAATTCCCACATCATTTGATTGCAAGCAATGAGCACAATGGCCGACAGTCTGTAAGATTAATCTTTGTCTGTAGGGCGGGTAAGGATTTGGGTTAAAAAGGTAACAAAATAAACACCATCTTAGACACTGATACAATCTGACTGATAAAAGTATACATTATATTTCAATGCACATAATAGTCAAATCTGTATAAATCAAGAGTATTTTCAACCGAAATTATTATAAAATAAGGCCTAAACATTGTTTTAGATTCTGATGAAAGGCAGAAAAAACTTACTTTCAATCTTATTTCAATCCCATGTGAAGTATGGGATTTATTTCAATATACAGTATAAAGTGTATAGAGTATAGAGTATAAAGTGGTGTGACACTCAGTGTCAACTTCAAAATCATAGATTATGAAAAAGTGCTAAAGGAAGAAGGGAAGACACACTCTGACATTCATATCCGGTCTGACATCAGAAAGTTCATGAAGTTGTTGAGTCATCTTCCTCAAGTTGGTTAGAGTGATAACATGTCGCCTCCTGTTGGCCAAACTCATTAAAGTCCTTCCACAAAAACAAAACCCAGACTCAAAGGTAAATTATCATGAGGTTTTCTCCAGTGCAGTAACTTGAGGAGTGATCTGCCCCCCCCCCCCCTCACTACGTCCAGACGAGTTGGACGTTGTTGGACGTCTGAAAGTACAAAGACTCCAGTCGGCTGATTTCCCAACAGCAGCTCAGATCCAGGTACTTGAGTCGCTTGCACCCTTGCACTAACCCTATCACTGTTTGCATGGACACGTTGCTCCGGGCCAGGCTGAGGTGCTGCACCCGTCCAAGCGGCAGGGGGGGCAGGTCTGAGGAATCTGCCCCACGGTGTTGGTTGCCATGCAAGTTCCACCTGAATCTGGACAGTATGTCTTGGAAAACAGAGTTCAGAGGGCAAGGCAGGGCGACCAGGGAGACTTTCTCCAATAAGGGAGAGCCCGACAGAAGACACTTCAGCACCCTCTTCAGGGACATCCAGGACATGACAGGCTTCATCTGGCTGTGTTCATAGGAGAAACTAGACACATAAGAGACAAAAACAACATAGATGAATAAGAATACTTTACTGGCCATTCTATTCTAGGTAATTACAAACAAGGTGAGAGGAATCACTGCGCTGCAGCGTCAAAGCCATTCTTTAATTGATTAAAACATGGGTTATAAGACCTCAACTTACTTGAGTGTGAGAGAGTAGAGGTTAGGTAGACTCGGCAGATTCCGTTCATCCCCCTCTTCGTCTTCCTCCTCTTCTTCGTCCTGCGCAGCAGTGGGAGGCTCAGCGCAGATGAGCAGCTCTCGGAGTCTGGGACAGGCCTGGATGACCTCCAGCAGAGGGGTGTGAGGGCTGGTTTTCACCCCCTCCAGGGTGAGCGAGACCAGGGAGGAGCCCACGCCTTGCAGGGCGGGGAGGAGATCCACCAGAGGTCCAGGGTAGCGTAGCGAGAGGCTCCGCAGCTGGCCCGACCAGGTCTGCAGGCCCGCAGCTAACACAGACCCCTGGCTTCTTCCTCCGGTGTCCTCCTCATCGTCAAAGTCCAGGGAGACGGAGTGGACATCTGGACACAATCGGCCTACAGTCTCCAGAGAAGCAAACGATAAGCCCTGGACGTCCCTTAGACGTAGGGTCAAGCTTTCGGCGTCAAGCTTTGGCACCGCTCTTCCTACCCGGCCTTTCTCTGCTACTCCTCCTCCACTACTTGTATCATCCTCACTCTCGCTCTCATAGCCCTCCCACAACATCCTCTCATCCTCTTCTTCATCCTCATTTTCTTCATTTGTTGCTTCATTCTTCCTCCCACTATCCATCCCCTGCCTCAGCCTCCGCTCCCTCCACACTTCCTCCAGCCTTGGCACTCCTTCTCTGCGAGTTAACTCGTCCGTTTGGCCAAAGTCTCTCCGGCAGATGAGACTGCAGGCCTGCGCCAGGCACGCCATGGCCACTCTCTCCAGGCGGGGCATGGAGAGCAAGAGGCAGGCCGCGGCCGCCGTGGGGTCTCCCTCTTCTTCCCCAAACCCAATGTCCAGTGCCAGGAGACTGCTGAGGGGGAGCGGCAACAGAGGGGAGGAAAAGGAGGAAGAGGGGTCAGAGTAGGACGGAGGAGAAACGGGGGAATGAGAGGCAGAGGTGTGGCGGAAAGATGAACCAGGAGGACTACTAGAGGAAGAGGAGAAAGCCCCGCCTCCGAGAGCAAGCAGTGCTGCAGGGGAGAGGAAGTGACAGCGGGAAACGTCTAGGTGGCACAGCAAAGGGCAGCAGCGGGCGAGCGTCCTGATCACCCGTCTGTCACAGGGGGTGCCGGCCAGGGAGAGAGAGCGCAGGACAGGCAGACAGCTCAGCAGGTCACACTGGACCTGGGAGGGCAGCTGCTGGGCTCCAGACAGGTCCAGACTGGACAGAACCTGAGATGAGAAGTTAAAAATAAATACATAAAGGGTTATAGGCCAAAATACATGCAAATAGTAAACATGTTGTCCCCCACCAGTGATGTAGTTCCGCCCTTGGGTCAGTCAGTGATTGCTGAGTGTACTTGAAATATGAGTGAAATTGTATAAGCATTTTCATATGGGACAATGAAAGGACAGATTGACCATATATTTCTGTTGCCTACTCTCCTCAGAATTAGGCTTACAAGTTATATCTTGAAATGTAGTAACTGTTAATTGTCCTGTTTTTACTCAATACAGTACAAAATATAAGAACTACAACACGCAATAAATGGAATCCGTACATTACATAATGTACACTACAATACAGTTTATAATACAATATACAATATAACATACAACACCAGGAGCGAGAGTGTTATGAATAATATAAATGCTAAATGATAAGTGATATATGGTATTGCACAGTAGGTAAGTGGTAATATGATATAAGTAGTCAACACTGACGGCACAGTGATAGTGCAGTGATGATGCAATAACAGTACAACAGTCCAACAACTGTACAATAACTACAGTGTCTTGTGGTTAGAGGTTTGCCTAAAAAATTCTCCATTGACTCTCACTTCAACACATCAACCCAGTCTGATGTCTCCAAGTGTGTAGCGTGTGTAGACTATTATGTTACCTATATGATAACTTTAACTTGCTTTACCACTGAGTCCCCATTCATTGTCAATGCCGCCCTCTAGCGGCACAAAGTCAAAGTTACAGTGTGACTAACGAACTAACGAACTAACTAACTAACTAACTAACGGACTGAGACCGATCCATAGTCCCCCCTTTGGTGGAGGACAAAAATGCAACAACTCTCCTGGGATCACAACTTCTTCATATTTGAAAATGCTGTCTTGTACTAGCAGGGTTTCCCATAAACTGATTATGTTTGTATGTATGCTTATGCCCAGGTTAATTAACGTAATTTAAAGTAAACTTTTGTTATTTTGGGTGCTGGGATGCACTAAGTTGTACTATAAAATTATACTATTTAAAAAAAAACAACTAAAGATTTAAAGGATAATTCCGGTTATTTTCTACCTGAAACGTGTTTTAATCACTTCTTGGATTCATTACCACTTTGGTCCTGTGTGTGTGTATTGGATAGCAGCACTCCCAGCAACCTGCAGCTACCTAAAGCCCTACAGTGAAAGTGATAAAATTTTGAACACAATTAATCGTCATCATGGCAAAAACTAGGAAAATAAGTATAGTATATATAGTATAGCAATAGTCAGCTAATGTTGCAGTAGTAAGCTAGCCAATCATGAGCTCATAGTCAATAGAGTGACAGACTTTAGTGCTTAAACACAGATAAGACACTGAAATCACTGAATGACATATCAATAAAATCCCTACTCAGATGTACACTGAATGTACAAGATATTAGGGGCACTTTTCATTAAGTACACTGTTGACGTGAATCCAGGTAAAAGCCATTATCCCTTACTGATTATACCAATCACAAAGGAGGAGATGTAGATAACAAATTAGAGGAGGATTTTTAAGCTTTGAGACAAATGAGATCTGGATTGTGCCAAAGGGGCTACAACTCAGTATCAGGAAGATGTCCCTAATATTTTGCGTATATACACACACACAGCTGAAAAAACAACCTGAAGTCAATCACTATTTGAATAGACTGAATAGAGGAATAAAGGTTTTGCCTCCCGTCCCGGCTGTGGTAACTGCCAAACTGTGGGAAACTGACTTGATTGTACTAGCTGCTTGTGAATGACACTGATCCAGCATCTGTTCAGTTCATTATCTCAACCATAAGTGTGATCTCTCATTCATTAGTGGCAAAAGGCAAATGTGATAAATCCTGGCTTCAGTACACAAACACTGGCTATTGACCACTAGAGACACTTTATAAATGCCGGCCCGGGCGCCAAGACTGGAGGTTCCTCTCTGACCTGGCAACGCGCGGCGATGAGGGTACAGAGGGCGGAGGTGGCCAGGCCGGGACAGCCTGCCAGAGACAGGCCGCGGAGCTGGGGGACCAGCAGGAGGTGCAGGGCCGCTCGGGACAACTGCTGTCTGGAGGACAGCAGACATGTCAGCTCCTCCACCAGCTCACCCGCTGGAGGGAGGGGAGGAGAGACAGAGAGAGAGAGGCAATATTGCATCGTAAGTTTCCTTTTTTCTGTTTCTTTGTTTCCTTTTTGCATTTGTATGACATGATATTGTATGACTATACACAGCCCATACTGCTTTGGCAACATTGTATCCCAACAGTCATGCCGATAAAGCATATTTGAATTTGAATTTGAGTTAGAGAGACAGAGACAGAGAGAGAGAGAGAGAGAGAGGGAGAGAGATAGAGAGAGAGAGAGAGAGAGAGAGAGAGATTGTAGCGCAATAAACCATCACATAGTACATGAGGAAGTCCAGCTTCTTATTCTACCTCAGACATAGCCATTTTTGTGTTGCAGAAACTAATAATGATGCTATAGTGAAATATAAATATTAATGTCATATTTTTTTAAGTCCCCAGTGTGAACACTACGACTAGACACAACTGCCTTACAGACTCACGCAGTATGTTGAAAGGTCCCATGATGTGCCTGAAGCAGTACTGATCCAGGTAGTTGTCGGCGTAGTCTTTCACCCACACTGTCTTCATGTTGTCCGCCAGGCTCAGCAGACACAGCCGGGTCAGCGAAACAACAGAGCCGTCTTCATCTGTCTCCCTGCGCTCCCTCTTCCTCCCCGTCCTCATCTTCCTCTGCTTGGTCCCGGGCGTCGCTCCTGGCTTGCCTGAGGCCCGGAACAAGGGCATGGCTGGACGGAGGCTGTTTGTTTCGATGCGGAAGGGGGGTGTAATGGCGTAGAAAGGCCTTTGTGTGTCTGCGTGGCGGGGGGATGCTTTTCCCTGTTGCTGGAGGGCTTTGAGAACAATTCACCACAGTGTAGGTGTCACTATCAGCATGGCATCATCTATGAGTCTGTGAGAGGTGACAAACTCCTTCGTCATCAGCTATAAAATCGTGTACATTATCACAGATGAACAATTAGGCCTACAGGGTGCATGGCATATACATTTCACTAGTGAAGAAACTAGAGCTCACTCACAACATCTCTCTCACAACAGAGAGAGAGAGAGAGAGAGACATACACAGACCATACACTGATCACACACACTGATACAAAGGAGAAGGGTTATTAATATGAAAATGTTGATCCATAACTGATGTACTGTGAGAAAGAGAGAGTTGACTGACAAGATATCCCAGAGGCTATTTTACACCCGGGATGCACGGTGAAAGCCATCAACTGTAACTAATTATCTAGTAGCACAGAAAACCAGCAGTAGTACTCTGCAGCCATGGTTTCATTCATAACAAGGAAGAAGCATCTGTAGTGGACATTAAACACAGCCTACCTGCCAAGTCAAACAGAAGAAAACACCAACAACTTAGGGACCAGGCAGGACAGGACAGGGGTGTAAAGACCTTACTTGCTCTACAGCAACCTTTGCTCGTGGAAATTCCCAGCAGCAACACTTCCTGTCGCGCGGCTGGACGGAGGGTGTGTACGGAACAGAACTGGAGCTGTGTTCACGGCCGCTACGCATTTGCAAACGTGACTTATAAATGCCAGAAACGTTGTCTAATCATCTGTGTAGGGTATTACTGTGGGTTGTTTTATGCAAGAAATGATGCCACCATACAAAACAAATTATCAAGATATGCTCATGATCCAGATATTAAGATTTGCGGGCCCATGTCTTTAAAACACCTTGTATCCATATATAAAGCATGCTACCACCCTCTAGTGGATATTGTTGCCGTACATGAGAAGCCAGCTGCAGCCGCGGAGCGCAACCGCAATTTAGACCAGCAGAGTTTTAGACGACGCATGCGCACGAGTTGCAGCAGCGGAGAAACAGAGAACCTTGGCAGCTTTGGATATCGGATTCAGACAGAAGTGAAAAGTGGCGTCGAAGCGGACGGTAACGTTACCTATGGAGTTGGAGTTTAAAATGACAAAGAGCAGCATTATTCAATATCAATTTGGGAATGTAGTGTTGTAACATTCGCTAGTAAATATATGCAAATTGTATTTAAAGCTGTAACGTGCTTACACAGTAATATCTGTTATCTGTCACTTTTGCAGCTACCTAAGTTTGCATTCAGTTTTTAGCACGACTTTCTATTTTATGGTTGTAACATGTTGTTTCTGTTTTTTGGTATTTCTTCTCACAGAAAAAGAAGTCGGGATTGTCCGGTGGCTTTCCCGGCACATCACCCCACAATAACGTGTAGCACATATCACACTTTATTTGACTCGGACTGATCACAGCAAAGGGATGGCAAGCTCCAAGGGATCCAGCCCGGCCGCTGCGCGCGTCTACAGGGGAACATTTGTCCACTCGACCCAGAACACAGCGCTGCAAGTCCTGGAGGATGCGCTGCTGGGAGTGGATACAGAGGGGAAGGTAGTCAGACAGAAAATTATTATGATTATGATCATGAATATTATTGTTATTATTATTATTATTATTATTGTTCGTAATAGTACTAGTAGTAGTAGTAGCAGCAGTAGGGTAGTAGTAGTAGTATTTGATTATTGTTGCTTGTTGCTAACCCTATTTTCTGAAACAGAAAAGCATAATCACGGACCTATGTGTTTATCTATAATTTGATTAATTTATTGGACTGTGCCTTAGCTCATTATTATTATTAGCCAGCATGCACAAAACGACTATGTAGGTAATAGGGAAGAAAGAATACGAGCCCATACAGAGCCTGTACGAGCAGGCAGTCATGAAACAAGCAACAAAAATCATTGTGGACTCTCAACATCCCCTCTTCTCTGAATACGAACCTCTGCCATCGGGAAGAAGACTCCGTGTGCCAAAGTGCAAATCAAACCGCTTGAAGCTATCGTTTGTTCCAGCCTCCATCAAGCTGCTGAACTCTAATGCTAAATCTTAGTGCAATAGAGCAATGTGCAATAAATACACAAGCACTTATGCACTTTAATTCCTAGTTTATTTTTAAGCCGTCGTGTTGTCAATGTCAAATGTATAGTAAAATGTATTTTTTTCATGTCTTTATGATGTTTTTATGTGAAGCAACTGTGTCAAACGCTTCTCGTGTTTTATGATGTTTTTGTGATGTTTTTTATGTGAAGCAACGGATTGTAGCACTGTGCCCAAGACCAATTTCCCTTTGAGGACAATAAAGTTTACTCTACTCTACTCTACTCTCTAGCTACACTTAAACTTTGGCCGACAGGTAAAAGTTTAAAAGTTTGCACAGCTTGGCATAAAATGCTTAGGTGAAGGTCCTGTGGTGTAAGGCTACCACATTTAAAAGGGGTAAAACAGTTATATATCAGCCCACTTGTCGTCTCCAAGCTAAACCAGTTTCACAAATCTTTGCATACCTTGGAGACAATTGTCAAATGGCATTTTTATATTATTTAAACTTCATGTCAAATGAAAAACAAAAAAGATTCTGTAGTTACCAACAATGAAATATGTGGAAAGTGCCTGGTTAGTAATAAGCTGAATATGGCAAAAATTGTGGTTCAACCGTCATAGGTGCTACCCACACATACAGGACAAGCAGTGCTTAACCGCGAGGATCTGGCACAGGATCTGTCTACAGTAGCTATATGGCTGCACTGAGCACCACCGTGCCTCCAATGCACTTGTTGTCTTAATATGTTCCGGAACCTTTTCCCCCCAGACCGAGTCCGACTCGTGGGAACATCGACCACTTGATGTTCCGGGACCTCATAATTTACACTAGCTGTAAGAGGTTTTAATACATGAATGTAAAACGCCACAAGAAAACATTTGTCTTCGCAGCTCCTGATGATTAATGATGAGGAAAAGCCACAAGCTCAAGTCAAAAGCTGCTTGCAGCAACACTTTTCAGAGCTGCTCTCTCTGCACACAACTGCTCCTGTAACAAATCGACAGCCTAGTTAAGTAGAAATGTGCGAGGTTTTCCAGCCTCAGGCTTCAAGCAGCCTGCTCACAGCGAGGTTTTACACTCACTGCTGATTCCTCTCCTCTCTCCAGATCCTGGGAGAGCAGTAGTCCTGACAACTATTAAGTTATGGTTTTGCATAACCATCTTTTATTCCAAAAAGTTCTTGCTGACTTTCATTCCATCATCAGATTGCCTTCATTGGAAAAGGCCTGGAGCTGGACAAGCTGTCTCGAAGCTTTGGATTCAACCCATCTGAAGTCACTCAACTAGCACAGCAGTGAGTAGAACATGATTTAATTACTGGATACAGAGCATTTTACAATATCTATTTCCAGTATATGAGGCTTAATGACTTGAATCAGTCAGAGAGTAAGACTATAATTTGGTATTCTTGACATTAGTCACGCAGCAACAAAATTTGTCATACATTAACACAAATTAAAACAAATCTTCTGTTGATTTGTTTTGGGCTTTTGCGCATCAGCGATGATATTATGATCTGTACCTACATCTATACACTACATTACCTTATATAAAGTGTGCATACTTGTCTGTTTATCATAATACACAGCTCATTTCGTAAATAGGCCATAAGAAACGGTTATCTTAAAACCATTTTCATGACTTGCCGCACTGCAGTGAGTTCTTCATGCCAGGAATGGTGGACACACACATCCATGCATCCCAGTACAGCTACGCTGGCACAGCCTTGGACTTGCCCTTACTGCAGTGGCTCAACACCTACACCTTTCCTGTAGAGTCACACTTCAAGGACTTGGAGTTTGCCCACAGGGTCTACACACGAGTCGTGGTAAGTTAGTGACAGTGGATGAGGCAGCATCATCAGATGTAACTTTGGTACTCTACTTCTATAACTAATAGACGACATGCACATTCTTCCTTTGGCTAAAGGTCTCGTAGAAGCCGGGTGTGTAAACCCACTTTTTCTACTGGTTTATAGGGTTTTATGGTGGTGTGTCATCCAGTCTACTGCACTTTATAGCTAACAGTCGGTCATAGATACTCATGCATATTTTTATTATAGATGCATATTCTACATTTGTTACTGCCATTTTATTACTAATTCAGTGCCGGTTAATCACTAGTTTCATTGTAATGCTGTTGGTGCAACTATGGTCACTGGCATGGGAACAATAATAGTACCATGCCCTGGTGATAATAATAATAATAATAATAATAATGATAATAATAATAATAATAATAATAATAATTATAATGTAATAGTAATAATAATAAACTTTATTTATGTGCACTTTTCCAAGCCAATCAAAGTGCTTCTCAGCCAAACATAACAAGTAAAGCAGCAGAGAATAGGAAAACACTGGAAACAATATGAGAGCAGATACCACAGTAAGAACGATAAAAACAATAGTATAGAATAAATAAAAGTCTAGAAGGCAATATAAGACTAGTGGAGACATAAGAACAATAATGTTATATATAAAAAAGTCGAGAAATAAAATTGTTGTAAAAATAGGTCTTTAAAAAGAACGTAAATCCATATTTTTTACATTCATTGCTTAAAGATGAACAATGGAGTTTTCCATGTAAACGGAAACTGGTTATAATTTAATAGGTGCTTGCACCTATTAACCTCACCTGTAACAGTGCACGGGCCTCCGTGCTCGTGACGTCTCGTACTTCCTTCTGCATGTTCTTGAAAACCACATGAAAAGTGTTTTTGTTGTTGTACAGGGACCCACTTTGCCCACTAGCGCTACGAATGGCCAAAAACTCTTTACAAAAATTCTTTAAACCATGTTACAAACTTGGCCAACTTTATATCCAGTGGCAAGTCATTCCAAAATTTATGGGCTCTAACTGCAAATTCTCGGTCTCCCTTTGAATGCAGTCTGGATTTGGGAACTGAGTGGAGAGCTATATTTGTGGATCTGAGGGTATACTGTATGAGCTTGGAAATGGTGGGTGGGGCTAAACCATGTATTGGTTTGTAGGTGATCAATAAAGTCTTACAATCAATCAACAAGTTCTCAATTCTTAATGCCTGTTAAGCAGCTGCGCTCTGAACCAAATGCAAATGTTAAAGAGCTTTATGATACTACCAGAGATATTGTAAGTTACAATAGTCCAATTGAGAGGAAATAAAAGCTACATTTCTCAAAACAGCTACAATTTCTGAATTGGGAAAAAACACGACCATGCAACATTCTTCAATTCTTCACTTGTGCTTCAAAACGTCAAAATCCAGGTCCTCCTGAACCAAACTCATCATGTCTGGTGGCCAAATTATCCACCATCACACTTGCTCTCATTTAGATGCAAAAGGTTCTGAGACATCCAGCACTTATATATATATATAAACCTTTATTTAATCAGGTAAGTCACCTTGAGATCGAGATCTCATTTTCAAGAGAGACCTGAGTACATAAGTGTATCTATAAAACATAAAACAATTTAAAAGTACAATATCAATCAGATTTGATATCAGTGAGGCTCTGATAACGAGTTACAAGGCTAGCAGGGTTGTCTGGTTTCACAGGCAGATGTAGTTGTGTATCATATTTCTGGATTGCAAGTCATTGTGTCCAGAGTGGAAAATGCAGTAAAATCCCTCTTCATTGTCACACGGTCTGTGGTTTGAGATGGGTGTGAACAATATAGTGGTATAACAATGTATAGACAGAAGAAGACTGTGTGAATGGGGCCTTCATCCTGTAATGTGATCTCTTTGTATTTCAGAAAAGGACTCTGATGAATGGAACAACCACTGCATGTTACTTTGCTACCATACACACAGATGCCTCTCTCCTGCTGGGCCAGATTGCAAGTAAGGAATCCCACGTCTCTCTCTCTCTCCCTCACACACACACACACACACACACACACACACACACACACACACACACACACACACCTTTTGACTTATTTTATAATCTAATCTAATCTTTATATTTTAAAGCATGGACCCCTCAGTGTTTAACTGTCTGTCATGTGTTGGAAGTTGAGAAACCCTGGTCTGGTCTACTGGAGGTTGTCATACATAAAAACTGAGTCACCTTCTGTATCCAGTTTGTGAGAAGCCATAACCCATTTGTTGGTATTGGCACATGCTAATGAGACAGTCTTATTATAGGCCATAATAAAATGGATTAGGAGAGCCAGGGTGGTGGTAGTCTTGTGACCAGGAAGTTGCCTGTTCAAATCCTTGGCTGGTAAAAGCTTTCTGAAAAAAACAGAAAGCATGTCTCCGTCAAACAGCCCCAGATAAATGAAGGAAATATCAGTAATGTAAGTGTGTTTTAAGTGGCATCTTATTCGCCACAGAGTTTGAATATGCATGGTTTAGCAGAAAAGTATTTAGGCCTATACAACATACTGAGTGATAGAGGGTGAATAAAATGTACTTAGATGCAAATCAGCAATTCTATCTTATGTAGAAGCTTTATAATCACTGCTATAAGCATAGCAGCAGCCCTGAATGTGACACATGGGTAGCTAGAACAGAACGTTCCCATAACGTTACATAACTCTCCCTATAAGTTCTGACAATGTTACAGGAGCAATGTTTTGATTGCAATGTTCACAAAACATTTTGGGAATGTTTATTATATCAAAGAACGTTCCTGCAATGGTATATGTTAACAAAGGTGGAACGTTCTGACCACAACATTCTGAGAATGTTTTGAGAACGTTCTCCAGGGCACAGGTTACAGAATGTTTTTACAGAACGTTCCTGAAATGTTACATAAGTACTTATGACATCATACTTGTAACATATGATATCATACTTGGATTTTAATTATGCGTCAGAATGTTATAGGAATGTTGTGTCAGAAAGTTATGGAATGTTATGTTACGTTTTTAATAACATGTTCAAATAACGTTCTAATTCGAGAAAGAGCATTCTGGGAACACTTTAAAAACTTTCCGCTAAAAACGCTAAAAACATTCCTAAGTAACGTTTTCATAACCTAATGGGAATGTTACAGGAACGTTTTTGGAACCTAAAATTGCTAGCTGGGTATTTACTTGTTCGTGACTGTGGCGAATACCCATGACATGAGCTCAGTAAATGTCGAAAAATGGTAAAGGTATCTATTTACCAACTCTGTGGTAAATGTATACATTTACCAATAATTGTGCACATTAACCACAGAGTTTGTAAATGTACACATTTCCCAAGGTAGGTGTCACAGATGTGTACATTTCCTGGTCAATGTGACTTGAAAACGCTAGTCACAGTAGCACAAGGCTCTCACAGTCCCTGAGTGCCCTGCTGACCACATTCTGTATCTGTAACATGGTGATTGCACATTGTGTGCACTGTCCAATGCACAGTTCTGCACCTGAGGGTCATTTGATGAATTTAATCAGATTAGGATATTGACTGAAAAGTATTGTAGTAGAGCCTTATTAACAGGTGATTGATCTCATGGAGGTATGTTATGCTAGATTCTTTAAAATCGCAGGCCTGTTTGAGAGGCAAGCATGTTTTGCACATCCACATCTTTTTACACATGTATGGACATGAGTTGTGCAGGCTAGTGCATCCACCATTGGGCTAAAATATAAAATCAATCAGGTATCAATTTCTTGTCCAGACTACATCAATACATAGGCTTCAACACAGCAACGTCTTACGTGCTTAGCAAAAGTAGAGTCGTACCCATAACTAAACGTAGAGACAGGACTATGAGAGAGCCTCGCGCTACTGTGACACTCAAATGTGCACATTTACCAGCTGTACCTTGGGGAATGTGCACATTTTTTCCCACATTTACCTTACCACACTCAGAGGTCACTTTATTAAGCACACCTCTTTTGCCTCCAGAACAGCCTGAGTTCTTTGAGGCATGGATTCAACAAGGTGCTGGAAACGTTCCACAGGATCTTGGTTCATTTTGACTAGATAGCATCACACAGTTCCTGCAGATTGTTTGGTGGCATATTCAGACTGTGAATATCACATTCCAAAGGTGCTGATTGAGATTTGGGGACTGTGGAGTAAACTAACGTCACTGTCATGTTCCTGGACCTGTCATGAGATGATGGCACATCATCATGCTGGAAGTTTTCATTTGACAAAGTGTAGAGTGTGGCCATGAAAGGATGCATGTGGTCAGCAACAATGTTTAGATATGCTGTGTCTTTGCTCCAGTGGTACTAAGGGGCTTAATGTGTCAAAAAATCATTACACCACTACCATCCTGTACTGTTGACAGCAGACAGGATGGATCCATGGATTCACTTTGTTTATGCCAAATTTTGATCCTGCCATTAGCATGTTGCAACAGAAACCAGGATTCCTTAGATCGTGTGGCAATTTCTAACGTTTTTAGCTGACAGGAGTGGAAGCCGGCTGTGCTGTAGCCCATCTGCAGCTAAAGACACATCTGTTCAGACTGGCCTTTGTTTAGCCTCTGTGTGTTTTTATGTCTTACTGTTTTTTACTGTTTTCTGGTCTTATTGTAACTATTTTACTCTTGTGAAGCTCTTTGGGACTTTGCTCTGTGAAAGGTGCTATATAAATAAACTACTTACTTACTATACTGTAACCTGTACCATGCAACTGAATATTGTGCCAATACACAGTGTACTTGCCAACACCAATCACCAATAAAGCTCTCTCGGGTTATCTTTGTTGTTGTTGTAGATGACTTTGGACAGCGTGCCTTGGTGGGCAAGGTGTGTATGGACAGGAACAATGCTGTGAAGCATTACAAAGAGACCAGGCAGGAGTCAGAGGAGGAAACCTGTCGGTGGGTATCAACTATAGACTATATCTTTAGCATATCCTTGGGTATCAGTGGATTGGAATAGCTTTGTGCATGTGTAGGCTCTATGTGCATAGGTGATATGGTGAAATTACATTGAAATCAATGGTGGCTCAAACAGTTCCAAACAGAATATAGCTACCAAGTTTCTAGATAGATAGATAGATAGATAGATAGATAGGGCACCAGCAGCAGAAAACATAGAGCATTAACAAAACAATAACAGACAATACAAACAACAAACCAATAACAAATACAGACAATCGCACACAGCAGGAAAAAGAAGGTAATAAGTATATAAAAACCATGGATTAAAAAGTCACTATCTCATTATCATCCATAGGATGCAACCAGGCCACTACCATGTCTTCCGCACTCAGTTTCTGTATTCCCTATAGACACTCGTCAAAACATCTAATAGCAGCAGGAATAAAGGAGCGCCTAAACCTCTCTGTACCACAACTTGGCAAAACAAGCCTCTGGCTGAAGGAACTTTGGTACTGGGCAAGGAGGCAGTGCAAAGGATGGGAGTGTCCAGTATCAGGTGGACTTTTGCCCTCCTCCTCATCTGCACTACTTCCTCCAAGGTGTTTGGCTGCATTCCACCCACAGATCCAGCCATATAATATTTGTTGCTTTCCAAAACATCTCTGTAACTCATTCATCACATTAGCAGTAGCCCACTCAACAGTAGACTTCTGGGACCTTATAAAGTGGCCTACACTGGAGTGAAAAGACAGGTGTATTATCAGGCAAACAATTTTTTGCTAACATTTTATTTTACAGCCTGCTAATTACAGTGTAACTATGTAACTACAGTGTTCCCTGTAGTAATGAAGTAAGGTGTGCGGGCTGTGAAATAAATAAGTGCTTGTTCCCCTCTTGTTCACAGTAATTAAAGGGTAAGTACAAGGTTGCCCCACTGTAAATACAGTTTAACAGAATATCACCTAGATCCATCTGACTACTTTGGTAATCGATGTTAGGAGAGGAGACCCTAGACCAGCTGTTTGGTGACATTTCTGTAACAATATAGCATACACAAAAAATATGGAACTTCAACACACAGTAACAGACTTAATTGAACATACTATATTGAATGTAATATACAGTATGTTGAGATGAAATATCAAATAAAAAAAACCCTTTCTTTTATAAAACAATTTAAATCTAAAAGTCTAACTTTGACTTTTAGGGGGTTAGTAGTTTCTGCCTTTTCTTCAGGTCTTCCATCTTCTCTTGCAGGTCAGGGCAGCCTGGACAAAAGTCCTCAGCTGAGCACAATAGTTTTTTGATGTTGTCCCAGCCGTGAACTTGGGGACCAAAAAGTCCTCCCCCTCCAAAGCTATTACCACCTGTAATGACAGTAAATGATATGGCATTACAATCATCCCTCAAAAGAAAAAAAACGTTTGAATTGTCACACAAAAAAATTCATTAAATATTCCCGTTTAGGACTGGACGGTTGCTAATTTACAATAGTTCATGTAAAAATGGGGAGTAGTGAATAAACAAAACTTTGACTGCCACTGAAGTAGGACAGCTGTCAGACACAAGTGCCGTACATGTTCTCAACAACATCACTGTCGTGATGCACAAGATTAACATTAGGTAACGTTTGCTAGCTTGGAGCAAATGTTAACTTACCCTTATAATCAAAAATGTAATTTTCGGAGAACAGCCATATCCTTTGTTCTTCTTTGCACATTCACTGTGAGCAAATACCTCTATGAACCGACTAAAGTCGCCACTTGAGAGAGCTGGGAGATCAATAAGACAGGTTGTAAAATGCCTCGTTTCCATTTTGAAGAGGACTGGCCTGGACTGGATCTGATGTTACCTGGTTATGACATCACTTCCTGTTAACATATCGCAGCGTGAAAAGGCTCATTGGGGTCATTTAGATCCCATTATGTAAGCTGTAGATTCCAGACACAATGCATGTCATGGTGAACTCATCAGTCTTTATTTTCTGCAGAAACTGAGCATCACCACATTATACATATTTTTCCATGTTAGGCAAATATCGATGTCCATTACCTTGACATTTTCAACTACTTCTCTGACAAGAGGGGAACAAGCATTGCTTTATTTTACAGCCCGCACACCTTGTACTTACTCCATAACTACAGGGAACAAGCACTGATAACATTTGTTTTGTCCCCCCTAATTACATTATTGTACCCTGTAATTATTTTTTAAGTATGCGTTAATTACAAAAATAGTTACACCATAACTACCTTATAAATCTCTCATAATTGCAAAATTGTTACCCCTTAATACCTGGACTTATTGTTTTGTTACCCTGTAACTACAACATTATTATTGTATTAGTACCCCATAATTATAAATTTACAGCATAATTAGTGGGCTGTAAAATAAAGCTTTACCAGAAAACTGTGTGCACATCCATTTTATACATGGAACCTGCAGTAAACCTCTTTCCAACCTTGAGTCCCTGCTGACAACCCCTTCATAAATAGATTGGTGACCTAGTTTTAATGGAAGTTTTGATTGTTGTAAATGCTGTCAGTATTTTAAGTTTTTTATGGGGCAGACCCAGTTGTGGAGTTTGTTTATAATCATTATTTTGTTCCCTCAAGGTTCATTGCAGAGCTCTTGAACAAGAAGGTAAGATTCTTGGTCTATGAAGCCTTTACCAATCTGCCACTCAGTGACAACATTTTATAAACATTTTTATAAAGTTATAATCCATACATATTGATCATTTTTTATCTGCGACCAGCAGCTCTATAGCTCGCTCTGTTGGTCGGTCGGTCGGTTGGTTGGTCCACAAAAAATTCCCCACGTGTGTATGCATGCGTGTACGTGGTCGCAGCTATTGCGAATTCGCGCTTGTTATATTGTTTGTTTGTCCATGTGTCACATGCGATTTGACAAAACTTTGGCTAATGATGCATCTCACCACTGAGCTCCAACATTTTCAAAATTACACAAAATTACACAATCAGTGTAATTTTGAAAATGTTGGAGCTCAGTGGTGAGATGCATCATTAGCCAAAGTTTTGTCAAATCGCATGTGACACATGGACAAACAAACAATATAACAAGCGCGAATTCGCAGAGTAATTACGCTAGAATATTCTAGAATATTCATTCATGAATTCATTCATTCATTGTCTTTACTTGCTTACTCCTGTTCAGACTCACTGGGGGGCTATCCCAGCATGAATTGGGCAGAAGGCAGGGAAACATCCTGAACAGGTTACCAGTCCATCATAAGACAAACACAGATAGACAGACACTCACACACACTCACACCTATGGGCCATTTAGTGTCTCCAATCCTGACGTGAGAGGAAACCCACGCAAACACGGGGAGAACATGCAAACTCCACACAGAAAGGACCGGGGCCAGGAGTTGAACCTGAGTCTTTCTTGCTGTGAGGCGACAGTGCGAACCACTGAGCCACCATACTGCCCATGGATACTAGAATTACAGGTCAAAACAAAGTGACATATTTGTTACTGATTAGCCATGAGGGTGACTGCATCATTCGTGGGTCACAATACGTTTGCTGTTGCTTGTTTTGGTTTTGTTCTGGCAGTACCCTCTAGTGAAGCCAGTGGTGACTCCCCGCTCTGCTCGGTTCTGCTCAGAAGCCTTGCTAGGACAACTGGGAACGATTGCCAAGAATAACAACCTGCACATTCAGGTGAGTTCTTGATGGCAGTCCAACAAGATAATATCATCAGGGGACTGTTGCCAAGGAGATCATACAGTGTTGGACCTATGGTTTTTGAAATACAGAAAACTTTGCCATAGAAGAAAATATGGTAGTGTGGCATTTGGTATATAGCATTAGTCAGCTTCACTTTCAGCTTCACTCCAGTATTTATCTCTCATGTTCCATGCTGTTTCCTCAGAGGTTATAGCCATACTTAACTTTTCTAGATTCCCATAAACCTCCAATTATCTGATCACAAACAGTAAATGCCCTTTGCTGATTTATGCATTCAAGTAGCCCTCAAAGATCTGTGACCTATGAAGTGACCCAGTGTCTAACATGCCACTGTGTTTGTTTTCCCCAGAGCCACATCAGTGAGACCACTGGGGAGTTGAAACTGGTCAAGGAGCTGTTTCCTGAATCAGAGTCCTACACAGACGTCTGCAACAAATACAACCTGCTCACTGACAAGGTTAGGACACATCACATTCACATTCAAAGTATACATGCTTGCATGCACACACACATTCCTGCAAGGTGAACGTGGTTCATATTGTTATTCATAATGATGACGACGATGATGGTGATGATTCACAGACAGTGATGGCCCATGGCTGCCACCTCAGTGATGAAGAGTTGATCCGGTTCAGAGAGACAGGAGCCTCCTTGTCTCACTGTCCCAACTCCAACATCTCGTAAGTCTCAGTTACTGATAGTTTCTCTGTACATATAGTATAGATACTGTACATATGTGACCAAACGCCATGAACACAGGCCCATGTACTGATTTTACATCCGAAAAGTTTGATCAGAAAAGAGCTAAATATATAACACCTCTATAATGTAATATAGCATGTTAAAGCTCTGAATGCAAAAATCTATAAATCATGAAAAACAAAAAAAAAACTATCTCCCACAATGTCTCACTCCCTCCCTCTCTCTCTCTCTCCCTCCCTCTCTCTCTCTCTCTCTCTCCCTCTCCAGGTTGTGCAGTGGAATGTTGGACGTCCGTAAGGTTTTGAGACATAAAGTGAAACTGGGGCTGGGAACAGGTGGGAACATAGCAACATATTAAAATATATTAAGATATATGAACAGAAAATAAAGCCATAAGCTCTCAAAGTATTATTATTATCATTATTATTATTAAATGAGACCATGGTAACACACTACATTTCAGTGAAGATCGTAACATTCACACATCCAGCCGTACTGTTTGGTGTTGAGCAAGAGCAATGTGCAGGATCTCCTTTATTCAGTCCTGTTCTATAAACGCAAACAATTTAAGGAGACTTGTGGACATGTGGAGTCTTATGTGTCCACAGGCACACACATGCTTGTGCTTGTGTATGTGTGTGTGTGTGACTTTCACCCTTCTGGTCCCTGTGTGTGGTCCTGCGTCAGACGTGGCGGGGGGCTACTCTGCCTCCATGCTGGACGCCGTGAGGAAAACCCTGGACACATCCAAAGTCTTGACCATCCAGGACCCAGACTACCACACACTCACCCTTGAGGAGGTTTTCAGGCTGGCCACATTGGGAGGCAGCCAAGGTAGGACACCAGACCAGCTAGTCACTCTGTAACATCACTTCACATCATTACTGTTAGTGCCATTGCAATTAGGAATCTCTCCCATTTACTTACCATTAAAAGTCATGTAGGGTGGCTAAGTGGTTACAGAAACATCTTGTAGTCCAAAGGTCCGAGGTTCAATCCCTGTATTAACCAAAGAGTCCATCAACAAATGTCCTTGAGCAAGACACTGAACCTCTACCCACTCATTCTAAATGCATTAAATGTAAAATGTGATGAATCTACTGAGGCGGTACATCAGTAGCTGTGGAAAGTGACACCTTTAATAGTGACTGACTGCAGTTTTACAGGCAAATCCCACAGTTTCTCTGGGTCTCTGTCTTGTCTCCAGCTCTGTCCATGGATGACCAGACAGGGAACTTTGAAGTGGGCAAAGACTTTGATGCCCTGAGGGTGAATGTTGCTGCACCTGGCGGACCCATCGACCTGATCCAGTGTGAGGGGCCAGAGGTAGGTAGTGGTGCACACACACACACACACACACACACACACGCACCGCACTCATAGAACACCTCCTTCTACCTTTCAACTGTCTCATTTTCCATCATTTTCCTTTCAGATTCTTTTGGAGAAGTTCTTGAATTTGGGTGAGTGTCCATTTCTCTGCTGCTCACTGAAACAGTTTTGTTTTCCCAGACCTTTCATATTATCATGTGCCACCGACCATTTATATCGCCTTTATTTTTTATCAACTCTTCTCACTCCTGTTCCTTCCTCTGTGGCAGGTGATGACCGCAACATAGTAGAAGTGTATGTGGCCGGGAGGAAGGTGGTACCGTTCACAGATACTGCAGAGTAAACTCTGTTGCCTTATCGTCCTCTCTCCCGCAAACCTTCAACCTTTTCAAAGCCTGAATGCTGACCTAATAGCAGATTTACTGCTCCAGCAAATTCAGCAAGAACAGGATTTATAATGATTGAAATGTATCTGAAACATATGTGCACTGTTGCTATTGGAAATGCACTATTATTTTTTAAAGCTAAATGAAGAAGTGGAAAATTAATTATCACCATAAATGTTTTGCAGTTAAATCCATAAGACCGGGGAGGTGATTTGCTATTTATGAGGTTTGAGCCAACAGATACTGTAGAGTAAATGCCTTTAATGTTAATAGCAGATCTAACAATCAAACAAATTCCAGTGAGAAGAAGATTTATAAACATTGAAATTAGGGTTATGAAATATGGGTATTGAAATATATAATAGTTTATATAAGTCATAGACTGGAGTCACTCAGCTCCAGTTCAGTCTATTCCTGTAAATGTAATTAATGTCCTTATTTAAGTCAGGTTATTATCACACTCTTTGACAGCAGCACCTGCTTTTGTTTTACCAATATAGCCTACCACTACACTGATTATGATGATGAAATTCTAAATACCTCGACCACTGAATTAACTCTGTCATAATCAGTAGGATATTTGAGTTGTTGTTGATCTGCAGTCTGCAGAAAAATGCTTCTGATAACCAATATTCTATAGATTAGGCCTATTTTGTTTATTTAGGGAAGGATATTAAAAAAAAAAAAAAAAAAGCTGTTGATTTTTCAATTGATGCACCTAATGCTGATTTTTGTTGAAAAAGAGTAGGCCAAAGACTGTCACTACCTACAGAGAAGAACTTTAATGACACGAGAAAAGGTGATTTCTCTCAATTTAGATTAGATCAGATCGGATTGAATTAGACTATTGTCGGTTTGTTTGTTAAATAAAGCTTTCATTGCAACAGTTTTTTTTCTGATGTCGCTACTCAGATGTCACTTTGCACTTGTTTGCAGAAAAGCAATCGTGTAGGCTACTTACTTTACAGGTGAAAACTTGCATCTACACACGATGCAGACAATAAATATAGTTTTACATTGATGGCACTAGAGGGAGCCCTCTACCCAAATCTGCACCATTTATCTGGTCAGTGTCAAATAGATTTGAAACTCACTTGTGCTTGTGACATTAGGGCAAGAAGTGGCACAGGCATTCAAGTAATAATGTGAGTGATGATGGCGAGGAAAATAAGGCATTAAATAGACATGAAAAGGTCGCAAGGCAAGGCAATAGTTTCTCAGAAAAAAAAACACCCAGTAATCTGCAGTGGCTTGAAGATACCTTACTTTATTGATACACATTACCAATTTGGCCTCGTGTAGAAGTTTTGACTGAATCCTATAGCAGAAGATGAATATTTACTTACAGTAGCCTATATATAGGGAGCGGCCGCCTTTCGTGCGCCTTGCGGCCGCTTCCCATTGTTTTTAATGAAAAAAGGCGCTTCCAGTTGGGAAACAAGCACAGATCCTGTACAGACCCACAGCGCGTGCCATTAAAACTCCATGTAAAGTACTTTAACACATGTAATATTCACACACCTGTAGAATAACACAGAGCTCCTGGACATGAAACGTGGGACAGCCTGTCCGTGGATGACCTGAAAGTTTCATTGCGCAGTATTGCGCTTCTGTATTTCCATGGAATATCCAAACATGAGTACGGACAGATACACGTCAGAAACACTTTTTTTTTAAGACAGACCATGTAGGAGTCGCTTGAGTTTGAAGTGAATGTGTGCGTAAAAACGCAGTCCAAGAATTCCATGCATTGAAGAATCCTGACACGTTTTTAAATAGTTCGTTGTTGTTTATCATTTAACTGCTCAGTTAGTTTTGCCGTTATGCTACTTAAGCATATTTGGCGATGTGGCTTTATATAATAAAGTAGCCTAACTGCACTAAATGCAGTTACTGCATGGTTCTACCACTTGTGGACCAACCAATAGATTCCCAGCCTGCAGATATTCCAGATACATGGATAGTGCATTAACCCCACGATGCTTTCTCGTTCAGCACCCCATTGGATGAGACTTGGGGTACCAGTTACCTCACCACCTGTGTTGCTCATGTTGCATGCTGCTCTCCTCCAGGAGGAAAAATTTCAATAACAATAATTTTAATCAATCCTTTATTTATTACTTTCTTGTATCATATTGGTCAAATTATGAAATATTAAGCATTTGTACCGTTTTGGGAGACTTTCTGTAGGCTACTAATTGATCAAGAACATGCCATTGCGAATTCGCGCGAGACACGTTTAAAATTGCATGAGAATGATGTGACGCTTTCAACAACCCCCCCCCACCACCACCACCAACAGCCTGCATTGTTGGTGTGTGTGTGGGGGGGGGGTCTCTTTTTTCCCTTTTGAGCACCTGCCTCTTTAGAAGTCTGTGCACCAGTCTGTACCTTGTGTTCTTATATGAACAACACTCACCCTCTAGTGGACAGTGTTACCACACACTCCTCTGCTCACTCCACTTACAGGACTATTTGGAGTGGACCAGAGGTGGTGCTGTCAGTAGGACATGACAATAGTTGTCCACATGTCTCTCCTCTGTCATCTCACCTTCTGAGCTGTCAGACACACACGGTGCAGAAGATCTATTAAGAGCTGCAGCCTGGTCTGTTAGTGTGAGAGTGGGTTTGAGGGGTCAACACACAGGCAGCTGCTGTTATCTGGCGGAGAGCAGAGCAGTTTATTTGGGGGGGAAACACATGACCTAACTTCAGGTAGTGTGTCGCAACCTTGTTTCCGCTTTACTCATACCTTTCACCTACACTCAGGGCAACAATCATTTACCAGCAGGTGCTCCATTAGAGAATAGCAGATCAGAGATTACCAGTATAGAAAGTCAAAACACAACATAAATGTTACATGTATTCTTTATTACAATCTCCCTTAATACACTCTCCAGTCTTTTACGTCTTCTAAGTACAAGAAGTAAAGGACGTCTAAATGAAAAAGTAAAAGACTACTTTGTACAAAATGTATTGCTATAGAGATGTACAGGCTGTGATAAATATAGACTATACTTCATTATAAAAAAAGCTATTTTCAGAGTGAACTTGTTTAAATAGAGGCTAACTCATCAAGACAGACACATCTTTAGCAACTGATCCGTTTAATTTCCCTTGCTTTTTAAATCAAACAAAAATGTTTAAGATAGCCTTATTTCCCAGAACTATAACATTCAAGTCTTTTGTAATAGCAATAGATATACATAAAATAAGTACATTTAACATAAAATTATGTGAGTATTCCTTAAAATCCAACATAGTTGTAGTATAGCTATTTGAAATGTAAGAGGTAAGTCAGCCTGAGGCTATGACCCAAACAACACTGGTTACTGATTATGAAGTGTGCTGACATAAATGGTAATGCACCAGGTTAAGAGCCAATTGGAGGGCCATGTGGATTTTTTTTACCTAAAGTAATTCACTTAAGTGTTTGTGTTGCTGACTGTTTGAGAAATAACATTCTCATTTTAGTTAATGCAATATACAAGTTTACAACTGGAACTCCTTTCTCCAGGAAGACAGGTAGGTTTGCTACAAGCCGTAAAACATAGTGCAGAGGTTGCTTGTTTTGTTTCTCATCTGTCAGTGTGTATATTGTTAAAAAGTGGACTACTTTTATTGTGTAAATGTATTATCGATGCCTACTGTTAAATACTAATATCAATGTTAATGCTCATGACTCACTGGCTAGTCCTATTTCATCTCGAAGAACACAGAGACACACACGTATACAAAACCTACTCACACATACAGGATGTCTGCATTAAGTGGTTGACCTTCAGCAAGAACACAAATTTCCATTGAGTACAATGTATTTGATAGCTACTTGGGGAAAGGTAATATCATGAGTCTCCATAGTTTTACTGTACTGAGCATTTTTGCAATATGACGGAGCGTGTACTGCAGTACTACTGCTTTGAGTTATAACAGAAATAAGTGGAGTCGAGTGAATACAACATGTGTTGTAACCCTTATATAATAAACATCATGTGCCTTTGTAATTTTGAACAATTTCACACAGGCTGCTCTGCCATTTGAATGGAGTGTACAGTGTAAAAAACTGAAGTTATGAAAAAAAAATCTGTTATGAATATGACTGAAGTCCACTGATTCTAATGCATTTTACTGCTACTAGAGCATGAAAATGGCATCATCAAACCCATGCAGATTTAATCAGGTCAGGGGCTGTGACCACACTGAGCGAAACTCTTTTTAGTCAACAGAGGAGTCCAATATGAATGGGTTTCTTGAATCAAAAACTGAATGTGATACAAATATAATAGAAGCCAATGGAGTCACTTGACTACAACATATCTTATAGTTATCAACATATGTACCTTAGTTCAGCTTCAAGTGTAATATTTGAACTGAGTTCCTAGAGTAGTTATAGAGTAAAAACTGTTTGAGTAAATAGAATGAAAATTTATGAAACTCTAACGCAATGAAGGAGTCGAGTATGAGTATCATGAACTGAGAGGATGTAACGAGGCTAGTTACTCTGCATGTTTTGGCGCAGGAATGTGTTTTTAGCACAAAAAGGATGAACAAGTGGCACGTTAGCAACAATTTATCTGGAATAGCTAAAGTGCAAGTGCTGTTTTCAGAGCGTGCACTTCCCTAATTTCCTAACTTCCAGTTAATAAGCACATTAATTACAAACATTTGAAAAAGATTGACCTGAGCTCAACTGATCCCAGTCTTGTGTGACCCTCATGCAAACCTCATAAATAGCTTATGGCTTATGGCTTTAACTGCAAAACATTTATGGTGATAATTAATTTTCCACTTCTTCATTTAGCTTTAAAAAATAATAGTGCATTTCCAATAGCAACAGTGCACATATGTTTCAGATACATTTCAATCATTATAAATCCTGTTCTTGCTGAATTTGCTGGAGCAGTAAATCTGCTATTAGGTCAGCATTCAGGCTTTGAAAAGGTTGAAGGTTTGCGGGAGAGAGGACGATAAGGCAACAGAGTTTACTCTGCAGTATCTGTGAACGGTACCACCTTCCTCCCGGCCACATACACTTCTACTATGTTGCGGTCATCACCTGCCACAGAGGAAGGAACAGGAGTGAGAAGAGTTGATAAAAATAAAGGCGATATAAATGGTCGGTGGCACATGATAATATGAAAGGTCTGGGAAAACAAAACAGTTTCAGTGAGCAGCAGAGAAATGGACACTCACCCAAATTCAAGAACTTCTCCAAAAGAATCTGAAAGGAAAATGATGACAAATGAGACAGTTGAAAGGTAGAAGGAGGTGTTCTATGAGTGCAGTGCGTGTGTGTGTGTGTGTGTGTGTGTGTGCACCACTACCTACCTCTGGCCCCTCACACTGGATCAGGTCGATGGGTCCGCCAGGTGCAGCAACATTCACCCTCAGGGCATCAAAGTCTTTGCCCACTTCAAAGTTCCCTGTCTGGTCATCCATGGACAGAGCTGGAGACAAGACAGAGACCCAGAGAAACTGTGGGATTTGCTGTCTTCCTGTAAAACTGCAGTCAGTCACTATTAAAGGTGTCACTTTCCACAGCTACTGATGTATCGCCTCAGTAGATTCATCACATTTTACATTTAATGCATTTAGAATGAGTGGGTAGAGGTTCAGTGTCTTGCTCAAGGACATTTGTTGATGGACCCTTTGGTTAATACAGGGATTGAACCTCGGACCTTTGGACTACAAGATGTTTCTGTAACCACTTAGCCACCCTACATGACTTTTAATGGTAAGTAAATGGGAGAGATTCCTAATTGTAATGGCACTAACAGTAATGATGTGAAGTGATGTTACAGAGTGACTAGCTGGTCTGGTGTCCTACCTTGGCTGCCTCCCAATGTGGCCAGCCTGAAAACCTCCTCAAAGGTGAGTGTGTGGTAGTCTGGGTCCTGGATGGTCAAGACTTTGGATGTGTCCAGGGTTTTCCTCACGGCGTCCAGCATGGAGGCAGAGTAGCCCCCCGCCACGTCTGACGCAGGACCACACACAGGGACCAGAAGGGTGAAAGTCACACACACACACATACACACATGCATGCATACACACACAGGTGCTTATACAGCAAAAAAAAAAAGTTACACACCCTTCCAAATTTTTTAAATTTTTACTGCCTTGAGAATGAAAACCGATTTCATCAAGCCCTTTTCTCTTTCATTTGGATAAAGTAACCAGAAAAATCCAAGTAAAGAAAAAGGCAAATCATGTCTGACAATGTGTTGAAAATTTAAAACAAAAAAAAACTTGATTGTGATAAGTCTTGTCCAATTTAAGACAATAAGGGTGTGTAGATTTTTGATATCAACTGTGTGCGTGTGGACACAGAAAACTCCACATATCCACAAGTCCCCTTGTCTATAGAACATTATACATTTTGTGCTGTCATGACATTATAATTTATTTTAAATTTAATGTGTTGCTTTGTTCCCACCTGTTCCTAGCCCCAGCTTCACATTATGGCTCATAACCTTACGGACGTTCAACATCCCACTGCACAACCTGGAGAGAGGAAGAGAGGGAGGGGGAGAGAGAGAGAGAGAGCGAGAGAGAGAGATCTTTGCATTTTGAGTCAAACCCTTTTCTGATGTAAAATCTGTCTCCTACAGCTACTTCGGCCTGTGTTCATGGCATTTGGTCACATATATACAGTATATATATTATATGTACAGAGAAACTATCAGTAACAGAGACTTACGAGATGTTGGAGTTGGGACAGTGAGACAAGGAGGCTCCTGTCTCTCTGAACCGGATCAACTCTTCATCACTGAGGTGGCAGCCATGGGCCATCACTGTCTGTGAATCATCACCATCATCGTCATCATTATGAATAACAATATGAACCACGTTCACCTTGCAGGAATGTGTGTGTGCATGCAAGCATGTATACTTTGAATGTGAATGTGATGTGTCCTAACCTTGTTAGTGAGCAGGTTGTATTTGTGGTAGACGTCTGTGTAGGACTCTGATTCAGGAAACAGCTCCTTGACTA
Source organism: Centroberyx affinis (assembly GCF_046629955.1). Lineage (NCBI taxonomy): Eukaryota > Metazoa > Chordata > Actinopteri > Beryciformes > Berycidae > Centroberyx > Centroberyx affinis. The sequence continues at coordinate 180,391 of NW_027280404.1, forward strand.
CATTCACCTCTTCAATGGTCTCACTGATGTGGCTCTGGGGAAAGCAAACAGTGGCAAGTTAGACACGAGGGCCCTTATGAATCAATGGTGCATGGCGCAAAGTGCAGTCAACCACACATGCGCACACAGGGTGTGACGTCTGATGTTTGGTATTTTTTGGCACCTGCAACGCAGTTGGAAATGGGGTGGGGATTAGGAGGAACACATTATCAGTAGTTGTGGTAGGAGCTGACATCATCATGAACAATCAAATCACCTCTTTTCCTTCACTCTAAAAGCAGTGTGCTCTGCGCCACGGTGCAATGACAATTTGGTGATGGAGAGAACAGTCCAGACTGGATCTGTCACAAAAGCTTCTCCCAAGAGGAAACTGACGTCCTTGTGCACAAGGTGCAGAATTGCCACAAGTTAATACACAGCACCTTAAATGAAATTAGCTTGGGAGGGGAAAACACATTTGGTTACCATGTTGCTCTGGTCCTACGAGAACCATTGCCCAATGTAGGAAACGTTCAATGATATTAGGTGAAGCCAAACAGAAGTTGGTGGCGAACCGCAGGGACAGTTTGGCTACAGGATGGGGACATCCACCATGACTGGCCTGACATCTGACGAAAATGCCCTGTCATGCGCTTTGTGCCGTCACAAAAATAGAGCCCTAGGTCACTTCATAGGTCAAAGGTCTGTGAGTGCTACCTGAATGCATAAATCAGCAAAGGGCATTTAATGCTCATGACCAGATGATTGAAGCTGTCTGTGAATCTGGAATAGCTAAGTATGACCATAATTTTTGAGGAAATCTGTAGCATGGAAATAAATACTGGAATGTGGCAGTGTGATCAGTGTGTTCATATGCCAAATGCCATTCTACCATACTGCCATTTCCTCTACTGTGGCAAAGCTTTCTGCTATTGAAAACTGTATGTGTGCATATTTATTTCTTTGTTCCAAAACCCCATAGGTCCAACACTATATGGTCTCCATCACAACAGTTCCCTATGGACATTGCCTGGTTTGGTTGCCATAGTGAACTCACCTGAATGTGCAGGTTGTTATTCTTGGCAATCGCTCCCAGTTTCTCTAGCAAGTCTCCTGAGCAGGACAGAGCAAAGCGAGGAGTCACCACTGGCTTCACTAGAGGGTACTGCCAGAAACCATGGAGAGACAGGAGGGAAGAGAGGAATGATAGAGGCTTTGCAAATAAAAGCACAACAAAACATGGCAGGCCTGCCTTGGATTGTCCTCTCATATTTTTTAACTGTCCTACTGACCTACTTATTGCACAGCATCAAAAAAATAAAGATCAAGAGGCAACAACTGTGATAAGTTTGTAAAACGATGATATTTCAAATCAAAAGAATATCATGTTGTCAGCTTGTCACTGAGTGGCGGATTGGTAAAGGCTTCATAGACCAAGAATCTTACCTTCTTGTTCAAGAGCTCTGCAATGAACCTTGAGGGCACAAAATAATGATTATAAACAAACTCCACAACTGGGTCTGCCCCATAAAAAAATTAAAATACTGACAGCATTTACAACAATCAAAACTTCCATTAAAACTAGGCCACCAATCTATTTATGAAGGGGTTGTCTGCAGGGACTCAAGGTTGGAAAGAGGTTTACTGCAGGTTCTATGTATAAAATGGATCTGCACACAGTTTTCTCAACAATGCTTATGAGAGGCAAACTTCACTTCATCAGATGCACATTCTCTGCAATGTGCATATGCATATTTAAAAGGGAAATGCATGTGAGGTGTGTTGGATAGTGAAGGTAGGCTAGTGCAAAAAAATGTTTGCCATTGTCTTTTCACTCCAGTGTAGGCCACTTGATAAGGCCCAGAACTCTACTGTTGAGTGATCTACTGTTAATGTGATGAAAGAGTTACAGAGATGTTTTGGAAGGCAACAAATAAGCTTTATATTCTGTTTGGAACTGTTTGAGCCACCATTGATTTCAATGTAATTTCACCATATCACCTATGCACATAGAGCCTACACATGCACAAAGCTATTCCAATCCACTGATACCCAAGGATATGCTAAAGATATAGTCTATAGTTGATACCCACCGACAGGTTTCCTCCTCTGACTCCTGCCTGGTCTCTTTGTAATGCTTCACAGCATTGTTCCTGTCCATACACACCTTGCCCACCAAGGCACGCTGTCCAAAGTCATCTACAACAACAAAGATAACCCGAGAGAGCTTTATTGGTGAGATAATCATTTGGTGTTGGCAAGTACACTGTGTATTGGCACAATATTCAGTTGCGTGGTACAGGTTACAGTATAATAAGTAAGTAAGTAGTTTATTTATATAGCACCTTTCACAGAGCAAAGTCCCAAAGTGCTTCACAAGAGTAAAATAGTTACAATAAGACCAGAAAACAGTAAGAAACAGTAAGACATAAAAACACACAGAGGCAAAACAAAGGTCAGTCTGAACAGATGAGTCTTTAGCTGCTTTTTTTGGCTGGACCGCAACAGCGGGGCCAGCCTTATAAACGCAAATGTCTGTCACTCACTGACTGACTGACTGAGTGATCAAGTTACACCATTGGTCGGCCGTGGCATGTGGCACATCATAGGATCAAAGAGCCAGAAATTTACGTTTCGTTTTCTCTGCCATCTTGTTTCTCCGCTGAGATCGGGAGTCCGTTTCTCCCACACAGTAAGCAGGCTGACCAGTATCATGCATGTAAGCTGAAGCTAACTGAAGCTAAAGTAGAATATATACAATTATATCATATCACCGTTTATTTCGATGCATATGCGCGAGCTGAGTCCACCTGACAGCCCTCTGTTCTGTCGGCGGAGAGAGAGACACAGACAAGCATGGAGGTTTCATCATGCCGAGGGCTTATTTCCGACCTTCCCGAAATTTCCCGGGGCCACGGTTCTGGCCAGTGCCGATAGCTGGGCACTGATTTGTTCCCGGTGTTCTGGCCAAGATTTCGGCGGGGGTCCCGACACCGATGCATCACCGGGTGTCCGGCGACCAGCGTTTTCGGCACCGATGGGTACCAGAGCGACTGGCGCTTGGATCGGGAGGCTCAATGCGGGCCGTGGGCGCGGTGGAGAGGACAGTGGTGGCGAGAGGAGACGGGACGCGCTGGAACGGATATCAGTATGGGTGTATGGACTATTATTCTGTATTAGCAGTCTACAGCGGAGTTAGTTACACCATGGGTCGGCCGTGGCACGTAGCACACCCATACACGGTCCAGCCATATACTAGGTTTTGACCTAGTGTTGCTGAAAGTGTCAACAAAGTCAGAGCCTTAAAGGTAATGGTGAGTATAAAATCTGCTCTCCTTCCAAATATAACACAGACTCTGAACTGGGACACTACTCTAAAAACAGAGGGAGGAATTCTTGGTGTATACTATATCATGTGTGACTGTGCTAGGTTCTGGAGGACGGGGGAGTGGGGTTACATATGGAATATAATATAAGGTCAGAAATAAGTACCATGGTCATAAACATGGGGCTAAAGAGCCTAACAATTTTGAAAATCAAAACAAAACAAGACTTAAAACCTCAAGTTCAAGCTAATTTATTTATATAGCCCTTCATCACAAGCATGTTTCAAAAGACTTTATAGAGAATGAGGCTATACCTACACCTCACTTCCTTAAAGATCACATAAAACAAATTCATGAAATCCTCTAGTACCAATAACTGCTTGATGATGATACTGTTTTGGAAAGAGTAAGCTCTTTTTCTACATGTCCTTTTTATATCAATGAGTGCCCACGGACATGCAGAGTGTCACAGTAATTCAATACTTCATACTTGATTTCTCTGTAGGGTCAAAGGTCAGATCATTATTATTCCATAATGAACCAGCAGCCTTTGCCCTATAACAAACCTAATCAACCTTTATCTTTATGACATCAGCTGTGTTGATGTCAGCCTGTCCTTCATATCTTCTGCTAGCATACCATTTGCATGTCAGTTCCTCAACTTTAGCTTTGGCCAAACCACACTGTCACTCACAAGTCACATACATAGAGTCTTATATACACAAATACACACAGACATACCATGCACACATCACATACACCTATCCACACACACACACACACACACACACACACACACACACACACACCACCCGAACAGACTCTCATACACATGCAGACATGAAGTCATCATCTCCCTATCAGCCCAGATACACATCTGGGCTGATACCATCTATATTTGCTCCTGTCCTAGTGCAGTATGCCAGCCAAGCCTCTGCTAAATGTATGGACCAATAAATACATGTGTATGTGTTTCCTCATGACATGAAACGTTTTATGCACATGCAGAGGATGGACAAAAAGTACATCAAAATGTATCTTGTTACAAATTACATGTACTATTTCAACAAGTCCAAAATATGCTTAGTGGTCACTTTGTTAGATACACCTCTCCGATGGGCCAAATGGTTCCCTCTTCCAGACAGTGAGCCATGTATTACGTAATAAAGAATAAGTAAAGCATGCAGACAGGGGCGATAGGTTCAGTTACTGTGTGACTAAATGTTATAATTGGCAAGATGTGTGTTTTAAGTGACTTTGAACATGGTGTGATGGTTGGCGTCAGATCCAGTACATTCCAGCATCTCAGAAAGCGCCGACCCTCTGGGATTTTGTCAAGTGTTTACCAAGGATGGTACAATGAACAAAACACATCCAATCAGCTGCAGTCCTGAGAGTGAAAACACCTCATTGATGACAGAGGTCAGAGGAGAATGGCAAGACTCGTTAAAGCTAACAGGCGGTCCACAATTATGCAAATAACAGCCTACAGTGATGTGCAGAAGGAAAGCACGACTTGCTGAACCTTGAAGCAGATGGGCTACAGCACAGCCAGCTTCCACTCCTGTCAGCTAAAAACATGACCACCAAAATAACTGAATAGTTAGAAATTGCCACATGGTCTAAGGAATCCTGGTTTCTGTTGCAACATGCTAATGGAAGGATCAGAATTTGGCATAAATAGCGTGAATCCATGGATCCATCCTGCCCGGTGGTATGGTAGTGGTGTAATGGTGTGGAGAATTTTATCAGTCTACACTTTGTCAAATGGAAACTTCCAGCATGATGATGTGCCATCATCTCAAGACAGGTCCAGGAACATCACAGTGACGTTAGTTTACTCCACTGGCCTGCACAGTCCCCAAATCTCAATCAGCACCTTTGGAATGTGATATTCACAGTATGAATATGCCACCAAACAATCTGCAGGAACTGTGTGATGCTATCTAGTCAAAATGAACCAAGATCTCTGTGGAACGTTTCCAGCACCTTGTTGAATCCATGCCTCAAAGAACTCAGGCTGTTCTGGAGGCAAAAGAGGTGTGCTTAATAAAGTGACCTCTGAGTGTGGTAAGGTAAATGTGGGAAAAAATGTGCACATTCCCCAAGGTACAGCTGGTAAATGTGCACATTTGAGTGTCACAGTAGCGCGAGGCTCTCTCACAGTCCTGTCTCTACGTTTTGTTATGGGTACGACTCTTTACTTTTGCTAAGCACGTAAGACGTTGCTGTGTTGAAGCCTATGTATTGATGTAGTCTGGACAAGAAATTGATACGTGATTGATTTTATATTTTAGCCCAATGGTGGATGCACTAGCCTGCACAACTCATGTCCATACATGTGTAAAAAGATGTGGATGTGCAAAACATGCTTGCCTCTCAAACAGGCCTGCGATTTTAAAGAATCTAGCATAACATACCTCCATGAGTTATGTTCCAGGACTGTGAGAGCCTCGTGCTACAGTGACCAGCATTTTCAAGTCACATTGACCAGGAAATGTACACATCTGTGACATTTACGTTGGGAAATGTGTACATTTACAAACTCTGTGGTTAATGTGCACAATTAGTTGGTAAATAGATACCTTTACCATTTTTCCACATTTAACGTATGTGTGTGTGTGTGTGTGTGTGTGTGTGTGTGTGTGTGTGTGTGTGCCTAACTCACATTTGGCAGTGGAGTCACAGTTTATGAGCGGTTAGATAATATCCATAGTGGCCATAAAATAGTGAGCAACATACTTTCTTTAAGGTTTTGGTGTTTCTCGAGATGGTGTCTTTTGTAATACAGACATGTACAGATATCCACACACACGTGCACACACGTACACGTGCACACACAGACGAACACTCATGGATAAACAACACAGTTTTCTACAAAATGGGCAGACGGCTCCTCAGAACAGGGCAAAGGTGAGGGTTCAATGACTGATAACACAAAATGTCTGTGCAAAGCTGCCAGTGCCAGTGTTCAATTTAGCGTGACTGTATCATTGCACATTTATGTGTGTGTTCAGTATTACATAACCAAACACCTAGATGACAAGGAGAAGGCCTATTGGAGGACAAAAAAAAGGGTGTTGCTGACAGATTTGAGACTACAAATGAAAACTGAACTATTCTGCTTCCCACAGAGTTTAGAAAACTGATTAGAACATTGTTAATATTTCTGTGCAGGAACAAACAAGAAACAGAAACGAGTTTCACTTACTGAGCTTAGTCTTGCCATCTGCCCTTCTGGTGGATACATTTCTGTCATGGTATTCGCCACAGTCACGAACAAGTAAATGGGACCCTTGTGTCACATTCAGGGCTGCTGCTATGCTTATAGCAGCGATTATACAGCTTCTACACAAGATAGAATCACTGATTTACATCTAAGGACATTTTATTCACCCTCTATCACTCAGTATGTTGTATAGGCCTAAATACTTTTCTGCTAAACCATGCATCTTGAGGACATGCGTGGTCCAGTTTATGTCGGCTACTAGCTAAAAAAAAAAGACTGAGACCCAGACTTTCAGCAGCTGGAAGTATTCCCATTACTTTGAATTGATTTCAGTCGAGGGTCAAAGAACATTATGGTCCGTTGTAAACTTTGTGTGGTAGCAAAAAGCTTTTTCCACAAGGAAACACACAACATCCAGTTTATCAAAGCATCTGATATGCGTCACAGCAATGTGAAACTCCATCTACTGCCAACGATGAATGTACTCTGACCAGTAGTACCAGTACACGTAGTGCCCACGACGTCAGGAGGATGGGATTGAGACCCTCAACCAGTTCTCAAAAACATTCACATGAAGCACAATACCCCGACCCTATAGCGCGCCACTGGAGCGGCTGTTCAGTTTAGGAAGTTTGATGCTCAGCCCCAGAAGGAACAGACTCTCTGACAACAGGTTTGAGAAGCTTCTCCTTATGAGATACAAACGCTGTTTCACTTCTGAACAGTAGGCCTAGCTCAATAGGTCAGTGGAGAAATAATGAATCAAATGTTGTGAAGCTGCATACAACTGATATAGGCAGTGTGGTTTTAGGTCTAACAACATTTTATGTTTTATAAACTGTTAAAAACTCCCAAGTTGCTGCTCTCATGGGGGTATATGGGGGTATATAACTGAAGCTTAAAGATATTGATGATTTGTTAATGTTACGGCCGTGGCCGTACCCCCAGAAGATTCCCTAGTGTTTCCAGTGCTCCCCTGTCTGTCTCTCTCTCTGTCTATGTTTTGTTTGTGTGTGTATTGGCGTGGGCGTGGTCTCCCTTCCTCGTTCTCCTGGCTCCCGGCTCTGCTCATCCTGCACACCTATCTGCAATCGGTTCATCACCTCTCCCAGTCTGCTCACCTGCCCCTCATCAGCTCGTCTGCCTGCAGTATATCAACCCCGGCTCTTCAACCATTCTTCGCCAGATTGTTGTTTCAACCTCAGTGGTAGATATGCTTCCAGGCCAATGTAGTTTGAACTCCTAGTGATTTTGTCTCTTCATGTTTCATGTAACTAACCAGCCTCTCTTGTGTCATCACCCACCTGCCTGTCTTCCTGCTTGTTTCCCTGCCTGCCTGCTAGCAACCTCCTAGCCTCCAAGCTCCCCCTGCCTGCCACGCTTCCCCTCATCCCACGCTCACGCCAAGCCCCGCTCCTCCTCACCATCACTCACCCCTGCTGCAACCGGATTCCCATTCCCTGCCATCAGCCCCTCATCCAGATCCTCCTTTACAATAAAACCTTTTTCTTACCAACACCACTCTGTCAGTGTCCTGCGTTTGGGTCCCTCCTGTGTTCGTAACAGTTAAATTATGTCCTTCGCCTTTGGCTCTATTGGCTGGATATGTTGCTGATTTCTTCATGTCATTGTTTTTCCCTTGAGCCACTCTTCAGGGAAAAATGGAGCAGTTGTGCCGCGCTGTTAGGGCCAGTTCACATGCCGTGTCTTTTGCGTGCTCAAATCCATTCATTTCAATGGGGGCGCGCGGCAGACGCACGCAAACGTGAGGCTGATGTGGTTGTGACGCACCTTTTTTTTTTTTTTTTTACCGCGACCATGGTGCACTGAGATAAAAACATCTCAACCTTTTGGTTGTAACAGAAAGTAATGTAACGAATAATGTAACTAATTACTGCTCCGGTTGAGTAATTAGTAAAGTAATGTGATTTAAATGGGTAATAAGTAAAGAGTAATTGATTACATTCTCCAAGTGACTTACCCAACACTGCTTACAACACTCTGACATTACTGATACTTACTTAATTTACTTACTTAATTTAATGCTTTGTTTTTTTTCAGAAAGCTTTTACCAGCCAAGGATTTGAACAGGCAACTTCCTGGTCACAAGACTACCACCACCCTGGCTCTCCTAATCCATTTTATTATGGCCTATAATAAGACTGTCTCATTAACATGTGCCAGTACCTACAAATGGATTATGGCTTCTCACAAACTGGATACAGAAGGTGACTCAGTTTTTATGTATGACAACCTCCAGTAGACCAGACCAGGGTTTCTCAACTTCCAACACATGACAGATAGTTAAACACTGAGGGGTCCATGCTTTAAAATACAAAGATTAAAGTCAAAAGGTGTGTGTGTGTGTGTGTGTGAGAGAGAGAGAGAGAGAGAGAGAGAGAGAAAGAGAGAGAGACGTGGGATTCCTTACTTGCAATCTGGCCCAGCAGGAGAGAGGCATCTGTGTGTATGGTAGCAAAGTAACATGCAGTGGTTGTTCCATTCATCAGAGTCCTTTTCTGAAATACAAAGAGATCACATTACAGGATGAAGGCCCCATTCACACAGTCTTCTTCTGTCTATACATTGTTATACCACTATATTGTTCACACCCATCTCAAACCACAGACCGTGTGACAATGAAGAGGGATTTTACTGCATTTTCCACTCTGGACACAATGACTTGCAATCCAGAAATATGATACACAACTACATCTGCCTGTGAAACCAGACAACCCTGCTAGCCTTGTAACTCGTTATCAGAGCCTCACTGATATCAAATCTGATTGATATTGTACTTTTAAATTGTTTTATGTTTTATAGATACACTTATGTACTCAGGTCTCTCTTGAAAATGAGATCTCGATCTCAAGGTGACTTACCTGATTAAATAAAGGTTTATATATATATATAAGTGCTGGATGTCTCAGAACCTTTTGCATCTAAATGAGAGCAAGTGTGATGGTGGATAATTTGGCCACCAGACATGATGAGTTTGGTTCAGGAGGACCTGGATTTTGACGTTTTGAAGCACAAGTGAAGAATTGAAGAATGTTGCATGGTCGTGTTTTTTCCCAATTCAGAAATTGTAGCTGTTTTGAGAAATGTAGCTTTTATTTCCTCTCAATTGGACTATTGTAACTTACAATATCTCTGGTAGTATCATAAAGCTCTTTAACATTTGCATTTGGTTCAGAGCGCAGCTGCTTAACAGGCATTAAGAATTGAGAACTTGTTGATTGATTGTAAGACTTTATTGATCACCTACAAACAAATACATGGTTTAGCCCCACCCACCATTTCCAAGCTCATACAGTATACCCTCAGATCCACAAATATAGCTCTCCACTCAGTTCCCAAATCCAGACTGCATTCAAAGGGAGACCGAGAATTTGCAGTTAGAGCCCATAAATTTTGGAATGACTTGCCACTGGATATAAAGTTGGCCAAGTCTGTAACATGGTTTAAAGAATTTTTGTAAAGAGTTTTTGGCCATTCGTAGCGCTAGTGGGCAAAGTGGGTCCCTGTACAACAACAAAAACACTTTTCATGTGGTTTTCAAGAACATGCAGAAGGAAGTACAAGACGTCACGAGCACGGAGGCCCGTGCACTGTTACAGGTGAGGTTAATAGGTGCAAGCACCTATTCAATTATAACCAGTTTCCGTTTACATGGAAAACTCCATTGTTCATCTTTAAGCAATGAATGTAAAAAATATGGATTTACGTCCTTTTTAAAGACCTATTTTTACAACAATTTTACTTCTCGACTTTTTTATATATAACATTATTGTTCTTATGTCTCCACTAGTCTTATATTGCCTTCTAGACTTTTATTTATTCTATACTATTGTTTTTATCGTTCTTACTGTGGTATCTGCTCTCATATTGTTTCCAGTGTTTTCCTATTCTCTGCTGCTTTACTTGTTATGTTTGGCTGAGAAGCACTTTGATTGGCTTGGAAAAGTGCACATAAATAAAGTTTATTATTATTACTATTACATTATAATTATAATTATTATTATTATTATTATTATTATTATTATCACCAGGGCATGGTACTATTATTGTTCCCATGCCAGTGACCATAGTTGCATCAACAGCATTACAATGAAACTAGTGATTAACCGGCACTGAATTAGTAATAAAATGGCAGTAACAAATGTAGAATATGCATCTATAATAAAAATATGCATGAGTATCTATGACCGACTGTTAGCTATACAGTTTGTGCTGAGGCAGCTCACTGGACCTCAAAAATATTACAACAAGTGCAGTAGACTGGATGACACACCACCATCAAACCCTATAAACCAGTAGAAAAAGTGGGTTTACACACCCGGCTTCTACGAGACCTTTAGCCAAAGGAAGAATGTGCATGTCGTCTATTAGTTATAGAAGTAGAGTACCAAAGTTACATCTGATGATGCTGCCTCATCCACTGTCACTAACTTACCACGACTCGTGTGTAGACCCTGTGGGCAAACTCCAAGTCCTTGAAGTGTGACTCTACAGGAAAGGTGTAGGTGTTGAGCCACTGCAGTAAGGGCAAGTCCAAGGCTGTGCCAGCGTAGCTGTACTGGGATGCATGGATGTGTGTGTCCACCATTCCTGGCATGAAGAACTCACTGCAGTGCGGCAAGTCATGAAAATGGTTTTAAGATAACTGTTTCTTATGGCCTATTTAAGAAATGAGCTGTGTATTATGATAAACAGACAAGTATGCACACTTTATATAAGGTAATGTAGTGTATAGATGTAGGTACAGATCATAATATCATCGCTGATGCGCAAAAGCCCAAAACAAATCAACAGAAGATTTGTTTTAATTTGTGTTAATGTATGACAAATTTTGTTGCTGCGTGACTAATGTCAAGAATACCAAATTATAGTCTTACTCTCTGACTGATTCAAGTCATTAAGCCTCATATACTGGAAATAGATATTGTAAAATGCTCTGTATCCAGTAATTAAATCATGTTCTACTCACTGCTGTGCTAGTTGAGTGACTTCAGATGGGTTGAATCCAAAGCTTCGAGACAGCTTGTCCAGCTCCAGGCCTTTTCCAATGAAGGCAATCTGATGATGGAATGAAAGTCAGCAAGAACTTTTTGGAATAAAAGATGGTTATGCAAAACCATAACTTAATAGTTGTCAGGACTACTGCTCTCCCAGGATCTGGAGAGAGGAGAGGAATCAGCAGTGAGTGTAAAACCTCGCTGTGAGCAGGCTGCTTGAAGCCTGAGGCTGGAAAACCTCGCACATTTCTACTTAACTAGGCTGTCGATTTGTTACAGGAGCAGTTGTGTGCAGAGAGAGCAGCTCTGAAAAGTGTTGCTGCAAGCAGCTTTTGACTTGAGCTTGTGGCTTTTCCTCATCATTAATCATCAGGAGCTGCGAAGACAAATGGTTTCTTGTGGCGTTTTACATTCATGTATTAAAACCTCTTACAGCTAGTGTAAATTATGAGGTCCCGGAACATCAAGTGGTCGATGTTCCCACGAGTCGGACTCGGTCTGGGGGGAAAAGGTTCCGGAACATATCAAGACAACAAGTGCATTGGAGGCACGGTGGTGCTCAGTGCAGCCATATAGCTTACTGTAGACAGATCCTGTGCCAGATCCTCGCGGTTAAGCACTGCTTGTCCTGTATGTGTGGGTTGCACCTATGACGGTTGAACCACAATTTTTGCCATATTCAGCTCATTACTAACCAGGCACTTTCCACATATTTCATTGTTGGTAACTACAGAATCTTTTTTGTTTTTCATTTGACATGAAGTTTAAATAATATAAAAATGCCATTTGACAATTGTCTCCAAGGTATGCAAAGATTTGTGAAACTGGTTTAGCTTGGAGACGACAAGTGGGCTGATATATAACTGTTTTACCCCTTTTAAATGTGGTAGCCTTACACCACAGGACCTTCACCTAAGCGTTTTATGCCAAGCTGTGCAAACTTTTACCTGTCGACCAAGGTTTACGTGTAGCTAATAATGAGCTAAGGCACAGTCCAATAAATTAGTCAAATTATAGATAAACATATAGGTCCGTGATTATGCTTTTCTGATTCAGAAAATAGGGTTAGCAACAAGCAACAATAATCAAATACTACTACTACCCTACTGCTGCTACTACTACTAGTAGTACTATTACTAATAATAATAATAATTATAATCATAATCATAATAATTTTCTGTCTGACTACCTTCCCCTCTGTATCCACTCCCAGCAGCGCATCCTCCAGGACTTGCAGCGCTGTGTTCTGGGTCGAGTGGACAAATGTTCCCCTGTAGACGCGCGCAGCGGCCGGGCTGGATCCCTTGGAGCTTGCCATCCCTTTGCTGTATGATCAGTCCGAGTCAAATAAAGTGTGATATGTGCTACACCAGCGACAGCGCACCGGGCTTTTATCCCGTGCTCGGGAACAGACAGTGAGCACTGATCTCCACGGAGGACGCACGGCTCCACCTGGAAAGACAGCCCACAGCCAATGAGCGCACTAGGAATGATCGGGGGCGGGCAACAGGGTTTGGATACATGGGCGTCAAGGAAAGGAAAGGTATGGGCAGTCATCGCGTTGTTGTGTGTTTTGTCGTCTTAATGGAGAGAAGTAGATGAAATGTAAATGTAAAGAAAATGTAGTAGAAATCCTTCTCACAGCGACCAAATACCACATCAGTTACCACTCATTGCACCATTTACCGGAGAGAGGGGGATAGGAGAAATACAGGCACATGGTATCCCCAAAATAAAGGAAACACACACACATACACACACAAAAGTTTCTCCTGGGCGGTTCTGTGGTTCTGGTGTGATGAATGAGTCCACTCCAAATAGCATCTGGGACAACTGACCAACACATTATCTTCATCACGCACTTCTGTCTTTATGAGAGAACTGTCTCCCAGGAGGACAGTCCTTCAGTCAGTCAGGAGTGGTGTATGACAGTGGTTCCAAAACTGGAGACTAAAAGACTGGGCACTCCACCTTTTTGACACAGCATACATGTACACTATGTACATATGTATGTATGTAAGTTTGGACACACCTGATTGAATGTATTATGTTTTTCATTCCTTAAAGCCATTTTGATCTAAAGGCTTATGCTTAAATGCTTGAAATTTTTTCTTAGACAAATATAAATAGTGAAGGTGATGCCAATGTATGGATATCTTTCCAAAACCTTTGCCTTTAAAGACTCTAAAATATAAGATAGTTTTGATATATTTAACACTTTTTTGGTCACTGCATTATTCCGTTTGTGTTATTTCAGTTTTGATGTCTTTACTATTATTCTAAAATGTGAAAAATAGTAAAAACAAAGAAAAATGGGTGTCCAAACTTTTGACTGGTAGTGAGTGTATCTAGATAGATAGATAGATAGATCATGGAATAGCAGTTAGGGAGGGGAGGGGTCGTTTGAACAGGAAATTCTGTTCTTTCTGCTTTTCAAGTCTGACGAGAGCAAGTAAACTGCTCTCTGAGCGGAGGCCTTACCATATAGTCCTACTGGTGTGATCATTGTGTAATGCGATCCATCCACAACTTTTTGGCCCTCACGGAGACCTGGATCATACCTGAAAATAGTGCCACCCCAGCAGCCCTCTCTGCTGCTGATTCTTTTTCTCACACCCCCAGAGGCTCTGGCCGTGGGGGAGGCACTGGACTCCTCATTTCACCCAAGTGGACCTACACTGTCACTCCTCTTTCACACCTCTCAATATCCTCTTTTGAATTCCATGCTGTTTCAGTATCTCTACCTATCAAGCTCAACATTGTGGTAATCTACCGCCCCCCTGGTCAGCTTGGTGACTTTCATGATGAGATGGATGTCCTCCTCTCCTTCTTTCCTGAGGATGGCACTCCACTCATTCTTCTGGGTGACTTCAACATCCAGCCGGAGAAATTACAATCTCTGGCCTTCCTTAACTTTTTCTCTTCCTTTGACCTCTCCCTCTCTCAATCTCCCACGACTCACAAGGCAGGGAACCTGCTTGACTTGATCTTCACCAGATCATGCTGCGCCTCCAACCTTACTGTTACCCCTCTTCCTGTATCTGACCATCACTTTATAACCTTCTCCCTTCCCATCTCACCCCCCACTTCCCACTCAACATCCACTCACACTATCACCACCCGACGCAACCTAAAAACTCTCTCACCTACCTCGCTCTCTTCTGCTGTCCTTTCCTCGCTTCCCTCAGCCGAGCAGTTCTCTCTCCTGTCCACTGAGGAGGCCTCCACTACTCTTCTATCCTCTCTTTCCTCCTCTCTTGACCCTCTCTCTGCCCACTAACTACTAAACCAGCTCGATCCTCTCCACCCGCTCCTTGGCTGTCTGAATCTCTGCAAACTCATAGAACAGAGCTTTGGGCAGCTGAGAGGAAATGGAGAAAATCGCAGCGCCCTGACGATCTCGCTGCCTACCACCTTCTCTCCAACTTCACCTCTGCTGTGTCAACAGCAAAGATTTCGTTCTTCATGACTGAAATCCAGTCTTCTGCCTCCAACCCCAGTAAACTGTTTTCCACCTTCTCCTCCCTCCTCAACCCACCCTCCCCTCCCCCTCCCTCTTCCCTCTCAGCTGATGATTTTGTCATCTACTTTGCTACGAAGGTGGATGACATCAGCTGTTCCTTCCATCATCCAACCACTATCAACACTACTCCAAACCTGCTTCTCTGCCCCTTGTCCCTGGGCTTGCTTCCTTCTCTACCCTCTCCCCAGAAGATGTCCTCACACTTGCCCCCTTGATCCTATCCCTTCCACTCTTCTCCAAACCATCTCCACCGACATCACTCCCTTCCTCACTACCCTTATCAATTCTCTCTGTCCTCAGGCCTTGTTCCGGCTGCTCTAAAGACTGCCAGAGTCAAGCCTCTTCTTAAGAAACCCTCCCTTGACCCTGCTGCTATCCAGAACTACAGACCTGTATCTCTTCTCTTATTTCTATCCAAAACCCTTGAGCAAGCAGTTTCTAACCAACTTTCTCTCTATCTCTCCCAGAATGACCTCCTGGACCCTCTTCAATCCGGTTTCAAGGCTTCTCACTCTACTGAGACTGCACTCCTTGCTGTCACAGAGGCCCTGCACACTGCCAGGGCTTCATCCCTCTCCTCTGTCATTGTCCTCCTTGACTTGTCTGCTGCTTTTGATACAGTTGAGCACCAAATCCTTCTCTCCATCCTATCTGAACTGGGAATTATCACTGGATCTGCACACTCCTGGTTCGCATCGTATCTATCTAACTGTTCTTACCAGGTCTCATGGAGGGGATCTCTGTCCAGACCCTGCACTCTTAACACCGGTGTCCCTCAGGGCTCAGTCCTGGGGCCCATGCTATTCTCTCTCTATACTACATCCCTCGGCCATGTGATCTCCTCTCATGGCGTCTCCTATCACTGCTATGCCGACGACATTCAACTCTACCTCTCCTTCCCCCCCTCAGATAGACAAATTGATGGACGCATCTCTGCATGTCTCAAGGACATCAGTGCTTGGATGTCTGTGCACCACCTCAAACTCAATCTTGAAAAGATGGAGCTACTCTTTCTCCCAGGGAAAGACTGCCCTCTCACAGACCTCTCCATCTCCATTGACAACACTAGTGTGTTACTCTCTCAGACTGCCAAGAACCTCGGGGTGATCCTGGACAACCAGCTGTCCTGCTCTGCCTACATTGCAGTGACAACCCGCTCCTGTAGGTTCTCCCTCTACAACATCTGCAAAATTCGACCGTTCCTTACGAGGGAAGCGGCACAACTCCTGGTCCAGGCACTTGTCATCTCCCGCCTGGACTAGGCTACTGCAACGTTCTTCTGGCCGGGCTACCTGCCTCTGCCATCAGACCTTTACAGCACATTCAGAAAGCTGCAGCCCGTCTGGTGTTCAACCAACCATAATTCTCTCACGTCACTCCCCTCTTCCGATCGCTTCACTGGCTTCCCATCTCTGCCCGCATCAAATTCAAGACACTGGTACTCACCTACAGAGCAGTACATCAGACTGCCCCTCCCTATCTGCAATCTATGGTCAGGTTCCAAACCCTGCCTCGTTCACGCCGCTCCTCCACCTTTGCAGGTCGCCTCGCCCCTCCATCGCTACATGGGCTCAGAAGTCGCTCATCCCGGTCGTGACTCTTCTCATCCCTGGCGCCACAATGGTTGAACGAGCTCCCCCCTTCTGTCAGCATGGCCGAATCACTGCCCATCTTTCGGCGGAGACTAAAGACACATCTCTTCAGGTTACACCTGGACCCCTCTTGAACTAACCTATCTTCTTACCCTTCTTAAACTTAAAAAATAAATCAATAAATACATTTCAATGAATGCTACTTATTCCTATTAAAAGTCTTAGCTGATGAAGACTGTGATGCACAGTTGGTTTCAATACTGTTGACAAAATGTACTATTGTAAGTCGCTTTGGACAAAAGCGTCTGCTAAATGACATAATGTAACGTAATATTTGATGTATAGAACACAATTTCGCAACTAAACCTATTTACGTTCATCCTCTTTTCATTTCCTGGCCTCACCCAAACTGTTCAGCATAATCTGCAACATCAGCAATCCGCAATAAGCAACATAATTCTAGACTACAAACTTTCTGTCTTTCCAAATATATCATTGATCTCTTGGTTAATAAAATAGCTCTAACTGCAGCTGAAACCGCAGACTAGAGCTACAGGCTCTAATGAGTTTCAGTTATGCACCTTCAAGTTTTGTTGTTGTTTTTTTTGGTGAATATTTTTTGCCACAAAGTAATTTCACACCTAGTAATTAAAGCCACGCTCACAAAGCATAAAAGTGCATAGTTTAGTGAGCCAAGAGCCCTGACTGTGGCACGTTATTGTATATTATTTAACAAAAGCTACAGAATGTTGCTGTATTCAGAATGGAATGCAGCTGTTGCTTGGTTTGTAACCATAAATATGTAGTGAACAAATGCCATGGGGCTGTACTGAATCTGTTATTTGCTTTCATTCCGCTTAGAAGACATGCGGTCATTAATTAAAATGTCAACTACAACTATACAGCACAAAGGCGACTGAGGCAGTGTCAGGCTGTCAAACACAAACACTAAATTGACTTTGAAATACCTCCCAGTGATAAGTCTCTTAACTTCCTGCCCACCAACCCTACACTGCAACGCCTGGCCTGTCAATATTATGAATACACAGTAAGGTAATAGCTGCCAACACCAGTGGTGTTCAAGTAGTTGTTAATTGCTGAGTGGCTTGCTCCACACCTGGATACTTAAATTGAACTAATTGCATATTGAAACCAGTACACATTTTGATTGCAGTGTAGAATCGTCTGTTTTTATCTCAGCTTGGTTTAGTAGAGCACTTGTTGTTGGGATCTAGCAGCACTTGATGAGCTATTTGTTTGTTACTGTGCCATCTTTCGGTTTTGGTTAAGTCTGTTTTTAATTTGAAAGTGTTTGGTTTGGTGCTGACTAGTTTAGGTGAAAATCATCTCCACCGACATCACTCCCTTCCTCACTGCCCTTATCAATTCCTCTCTGTCCTCAGGCCTTGTTCCGGCTGCTCTAAAGACTGCCAGAGTCAAGCCTCTTCTTAAGCGACCCTGCCTTGACCCTGCTGCGATCCAGAACTACAGACCTGTATCTCTTATCTCCTTTCTAACCAAAACCCTTGAGCGAGCAGTTTCTAACCAACTATCTATCTCTCCCAGAATGACCTCCTGGACCCTCTTTAATCCGGTTTCAAGGCTTCTCACTCTACTGAGACTGCACTCCTTGCTGTCACAGAGGCCCTGCACACTGCCAGGGCTTCATCCCTCTTCTCTGTCGTTGTCCTCCTTGACTTGTCTGCTGCTTTTGACACAGCTGACCATCAAATCTCCGCATGTCTCAAAGACATCAGTGCTTGGATGTCTGTGCACCACCTCAAGCTCAACCTTGACAAGACAGAGCTATTCTTTCTCCCAGGGAAAGATTTCCCTCTCTCAGACCTCTCCATCTCCACTGACAACACCACTGTGTTGCCCTCTTAGACTGCCAAGAACCTCGGGGTGACCCTGGACAACCAGCTGTCCTGCTCTGCCTACATTGCAGTGACAACCTGCGGTAACACTTTATAATAACCATCATTAATAAATGGTAAATTGATAGTTAATTAAACTTTAGTTAATAGTTATTTTACTGTTAACAAACAATGAAATGATCATTAATAATGTTTACTAATTATTAGTAATGCTATAATTTATGTTATTTTATCATTAGTTTGTGTAATATAAAATCATTTGTTTATAAATTATATATTGTATCATAGCTGATAAGAGACAGTAAAAATTACATTCTGATTACATTAGTAAACTATTACGTTTATTGTTGCACACATTATAAGATTTTATATACTATATTAAGTATTTGTTAATGATTACCAAATGATTTGTAAACCTTTAAGAAATCGTATGTAAAACATCTATAAACATTACATAGATAGATGGACCAGATATTTGTAACACTTTGTTAATGGTTGTTAATAATTGGTTTGTAAACCATCTATAAACATTATTTGGATGGCTATTATAAAGTTGCAACTGATGATTATAATACCTTGTTAAATGGTTAATAAATCCTTTGTAAAACATCTATAAACATTATTTAGATAGATAGTTAATACTTTGTCAGTGGTTAATAATTGGTTTGTATACCATCTATAAACATTATTTGGATGGCTATTATAAAGTTGCAACTGATGATTATAATACCTTGTTAAATGGTTAATAAATCCTTTGTAAAACATCTATAAACATTATTTAGATAGATAGTTAATACTTTGTCAATGGTTAATAATTGGTTTGTATACCATCTATAAACATTATTTGGATGGCTATTATAAAGTTGCAACTAATGCTTATAATAATTAGTTAATGATTAATGAGTGGTTTATAAAGCATCAAGTAACCCTAATCGGTAACCCCTCCTTTGACGGTCCCCTAATTACTACGTATTTACCTGGTAAATATATGGTAAATTATAGTATATTATTGGGTACATCTTCTTAAATACTGGGTACGTCCTTGCAGATGTTTTTACAATTTACTCAGTAAGTAAGCTGAAACTGTACTGTAAAAGGAAGCCTTGTTTGGTATTACCATATCCTTTGTAATAGATTATTCCATTGTCCATGCAATAAACACAAACTTTTACCATGTATGTTCTGCAACGTTACTAAGTAAGACAGTACAACTTACGGAGTAAGTAACCTGAAACTGTACTGTAAAAGAAAGCAATGTTTAATCCCATGGTATTACAAAGTCCTTACCACATCCTTTCATCAAAATGGATGGTTTCCTTTCCCATGCAATATAGACAAACTTGTACCATATGTTCCATAGTGTTACTAACTAAAACATGACACTTTATTGAATAAGTACGCCAAAACAGTAGAACTGCAGGAGAAACTGAGTACTCCAATTTGACAATAAATTAAATAAGTAAAGCTCTCTGAATTAATAAATGGCGGTGCCTCCACTTAGTAGTGTTTAAAGAATTTAAACAATATCTACTAAGAATTTCAATTACTACAATTAACCTGAACTCAATGCCCCCCTTTGAAGTATGTGACTGTATAAAATTACCACAACTCAACACCAGATACTTTAAATGCAAACCAATTGCCTTTAGTTATGCAACTAGCAAGATGTGAAATATAAAAACAGAAAATAAAAAACAACTTACAATTATCAAAGCAAATGCCCAGATATTCCAATATCAATCTTTTACATTCCACAGAGGCAAAGTGTGTAGCTTAAAATTAACTGACCAATCTTACTTTCTTTAGCTTATTCTCAAATGAAATACAGCAATTGTGGATACACACACACACACTCAACAACAGTCTTGGAATAATAGTAGGCCTACTAAACTAAATAAAAATGTCCAAATTAAATAATCGTTGCAGTCCTGAGTCGTTGCTGGGGTGCGTAGAGGTCTTTAAGATGACGGTGATATTGGGTCCACTTCACTTGCTCCGAGCAAGGCAAAAACAAACTCACGACTTGATGACAGAGTTTGTGATGGTAGACCTGATGAGGGCGATGCAGGAAAATGGCGCGTGAGGCCGACTGACTGCAGACGGATCCAAAACAGGCAAACGTTGTCCTCCCGAAGTGAAGCTTGTGGAAACAGCTGGAACAGTTGTGTTGTCCTCCTGGCCCACGGATGATTTCCTGCTCCTTTCTCTCCCTATGCGGTACAACAGTCCAGTTCATACATGCATAAAATCCAACTAAAAATCAAGTACATAACACAAGGATGTATCATAATCTATTATTAGCTTACAGGCTATCTGATAGCTCGTTCATATAAAAAAATGGCCAAAGCGATTGCTATGCTAATAACGCTAGCCGCGATTAGCATTTCTTTAGGTTTAAACCATAACATTTAGCTAGCTACAGTACCACACTTAAAATAATAAAGTCATGCTTTACCTTAACAGCATTCACACAGGTCGAACATGTCGTCAACCCAGTTAGGAATATTATGATGGTGTTTCAGGACGGATAGTCCTTTCTCTGCTGCTTCCACGTGTTCTCCCTGCTCTACCTAGTTTTTGCAGTCAAACGGGTAGATATTTGAAATCCATTGGTGGTTAAATTGCTATCTTCCAATCGGAATTTAAGAGAGGCGGGACTTCGCGCTGACTGCAAAAACTAGTTAGAGCGCAGGGAGAACATGTGGAAGCAGCAGAGAAAGTTATGCAACTAGCAAGATGTGAAATATAAAAACAGAAAATAAAAAAACAACTCACAATTATCAAAGCAAATGCCCAGATATTCCAATATCAATCTTTTACATTCCACAGAGGCAAAGTGTGTAGCTTAAAGTTAACTGACCAATCTTACTTTCTTTAGCTTATTCTCAAATGAAATACAGCAATTGTGGATACACACACACACACTCAACAACAGTCTTTGGAATAATAGTAGGCCTACTAAACTAAATAAAAATGAGAACTAGTTAGAGCGCAGGGAGAACATGTGGAAGCAGCAGAGAAAGGACTATCCATCCTGAAAACACCATCATAATATTCCTAACTGGGTTGACGACATGTTCGACCTGTGTGAATGCTGTTAAGGTAAAGCTGACATTATTATTTTAAGTGTGGTACTGCAGCTAAATGTTATGGTTTAAACCTAAAGAAATGCTAATCGCGGCTAGCGTTATTAGCATAGCAATCGCTTTGGCCATTTGTTTATGTGAACAAGCTCTCAGATAGCCTGTAAGCTAATAATAGATTATGATACATCCTTGTGTTATGTACTTGATTTTTAGTTGGATTTTATGCATATATGAACTGGACTGTTGTACCGCATAGGGAGAGAAAGGAGCAGGAAATCCTCCGTGGGCCAGGCGGACAACACAACTGTTCCAGCTGTTTCCACAAGCTTCACTTCGGGAGGACAACGTTTGCCTGTTTGGATCCGCCTGCAGTCAGTCGGCCTCACGCGCCATTTTCCTGCATCGCCCTCATCAGGTCTACCATCACAAACTCTGTCATCAAGTCGTGAGTTTGTTTTTGCCTTGCTCGGAGCAAGTGAAGTGGACCCAATATCACCGTCATCTTAAAGACCTCTACACACCCCAGCAACGACTCAGGACTGCAACGATTATTTAATTTGGACATTTTTATTTAGTTTAGTAGGCCTACTATTATTCCAAAGACTGTTGTTGAGTGTGTGTGTGTGTATCCACAATTGCTGTATTTCATTTGAGAATAAGCTAAAGAAAGTAAGATTGGTCAGTTAATTTTAAGGTACACACTTTGCCTCTGTGGAATGTAAAAGATTGATATTGGAATATCTGGGCATTTGCTTTGATAATTGTGAGTTGTTTTTTATTTTCTGTTTTTATATTTCACATCTTGCTAGTTGCATAACTAAAGGCAATTGGTTGCATTTAAAGTATCTGGTGTTGAGTTGTGGTAATTTTATACAGTCACATACTTCAAAGGGGGGCACTGAGTTCAGGTTAATTGTAGTAATTGAAATTCTTAGTAGACATTGTTTAAATTCTTTAAACACTACTAAGTGGAGGCACCGCCATTTATTAATTCAGAGAGCTTTACTTATTTATTTATTGTCAAATTGGAGTACTCAATTTCTCCTGCAGTTCTCCTGTTTTGGTGTACTTATTCAATAAAATGTCATGTTTTAGTTAGTAACACTATGGAACATATGGTACAAGTTTGTCTATATTGCATGGGAAAAGAAACCATCCATTTTGATGAAAGGATGTGGTAAGGACTTTGTAATACCATGGGATTAAACATTGCTTTCTTTTACAGTACAGTTTCAGGTTACTTACTCCGTAAATTGTAATGTCTTACTTAGTAACGTTGCAGAACATACATGGTAAAAGTTTGTGTTTATTGCATGGACAATGGAATAATCTATTACAAAGGATATGGTAATACCAAACAAGGCTTCCTTTTACAGTACAGTTTCAGCTTACTTACTGAGTAAATTGTAAAAACATCTGCAAGGACGTACCCAGTATTTAAGAAGATGTACCCAATAATATACTATAATTTACCATATATTTACCAGGTAAATACGTAGTAATAAGGGGACCGTCAAAGGAGGGGTTACCGATTAGGGTTACTTGATGCTTTATAAACCACTCATTAATCATTAACTAATTATTATAAGCATTAGTTGCAACTTTATAATAGGCATCCAAATAATGTTTATAGATGGTATACAAACCAATTATTAACCATTGACAAAGTATTAACTATCTATCTAAATAATGTTTATAGATGCTTTACAAAGGATTTATTAACCATTTAACAAGATATTATAATCATCCGTTGCAGCTTTATAATAGCCATCCAAATAATGTTTATAGATGGTTTACAAACCAATTATTAACCATTAACAAAGTGTTACAAATATCTGGTCCATCTATCTATGTAATGTTTATAGATGTTTTACATACGATTTCTTAAAGGTTTACAAATCATTTGGTAATCATTAACAAATACTTAATATAGTATATCAAATCTTATAATGTGTGCAACAATAAACTGTTAATAGTTTACTAATGTAATCGGAGTGTAATTTTTACCGTCTCTTATCAGCTATGATACAATATATAATTTATAAACAAATGATTTTATATTACACAAACTAATGATAAAATAACATAAATTATAGCATTACTAATAATTAGTAAACATTATTAATGATCATTTCATTGTTTGTTAACAGTGAAATAACTATTAACTAAAATGTAATTAACTACCAATTAACCATTTATTAATGATGGTTATTATAAAGTGTTACCCAGCATTCTCATTGAAGTGGAATGCTGTCAGGTCAAGCCTTGAAATCAAAGTGTTTTTTATGAGAAATAGCGCACACTGTTTATTGAACATTATAGAATTTCAAGACAGTCATAAACCAACTACACTATTATTTACAATGTTGGCCAGACAACAGATAGATTGCCTTGATGACAGGCATGAAACACCAGTGTACACACACGGCATCAAGAGAAATAAACAGCTGACAAGAAGACAGGCAAATAGCAACAGCATGCCAAAAACACAGCAGATAGCAAAATACTGTGCCTATAAATGCATTCTCAAATAGTATGCATTATAAAGGTCCTCGGTAACAGTTCACAATTAGCATTAAGTTGCCGAATTTTCAGGCATGACTGAAAATGTCTGGTGATGATGGGCAGCTCTGGCTGGCTCTGGCACCCAACATCCACCATAGTTCGGGATTTCAATGTGGGGGTCGGACCGCATTTCTGTCCTGTGTGTGAAAGACGTTGGTGAAATACAACTGCCCACCTAAACTAACAATTTGATTAGCTTGTTGTCACCAAAAGGCTATATAAGCAAGCTAGCTAACTAGCCTCACTGGAAAGCTAGATTTTAGCTAGTATTATAGCACAATCATATTCAACAGCAACTTAGGTAGCACTATCAATTATGTGCCCAAATATGTAAATGCTCCCCACCCTTGAGGACATGTGGAACATTTAGCAAAATTAACGTTAGTAAGCTGAGCAAAACGTGAGGCGAGCTAAC
>NW_027280404.1:247500-250358 GCF_046629955.1 Centroberyx affinis
CGGCGGCAAGGTTTGTAAAGACTGCATCCGGCCACAGACGCTCGCTGAGTCCAATGAGAACGCTCGATACCTGTAAGCGTGAACTAGGTCTTCCTGCCTCCTTAAAGTGAACTGCTGCAACAACAAACGAAGTTGACAACTTAAAGGTTCGAAACGTACGGCAATTGAACGTCGGCGCCTTCAATTCTTCACGTTCGCAAGGTTCCACCGAGATTTGAACTCGGATCGCTGGATTCAGAGTCCAGAGTGCTGACCATTACACCATGGAACCCACAGGGCTCCGGCCGTAGCCATGTGCCAGTGAATCAAAGCTCTAGGGATATCATCGCAATGAAATAGGTTCGAGCGGGTTGAAGATTTACATGAGCCTGCTGCTCCTTCTGATGGTTGAAGTCCACGTTATTCAATTACCAGCTCACGCTGTCGCCAAGGCGGTTTGGATTTCAACTGCCATACTTTCAAAGGCTAACGAGTAGTAGCTTCCACAAGGTTTGAACTCCGACAGCTGGATTCAAAGTCCAAGCCATCACGTCAAAACGCACGTCAGAAGAGGGCCGGACAGCGTCCACCGAGCCGTCGCCGCATGTTAACGCAGAGACCTCTGTCGCGACCGCTTCTTCTGAGCAGACTCCCACCCGCCGAAGCAGCAGATCCTATCAGGAGGCAGAGTTTCAGAATCATACCTCTAGACCAATGAGCCTGGTTCAACAACAGCAGTCTCATTTTCCTATAATGCCATGTCAGTGTCTTCATCTTTTCTAACACAATGCCACTCAGTAGGGTTTCACCTGTAATCGAGGTAATACGTTCATCAAGAGGAGAGAGCTCCGGCGTCCCCTTGCCCTGTCGGTGTCACTGACAGTTACAGCATGTCGCTGCACAGCAGCCGTCAACCTTTATATCGGACCATTTACTATTAAGTTTCAGTTTTATAAAGGGTCCAGCTCAGGGAGCTGGCAGCATTAACTGCTGCTGTGACATTTTGCTGCTCAACAAATGTTGGTGATGGCCAAACGTTGGTGATGGCCACTGGGGAAATTTCTCTTTTCCGTCTGGCTCCGGGGCTTTGTCATTGTCTCACACAGAGAATGGAACGACAAGTGCATTTACATACACGTCAGTATTCATTCAGGGCGTTTCTTTAACCATGTATGGTTAATTGTGGGAGTTAAGGGGCAGAGTATGAGGCTTGCATATGTGCGCAACATTTCAGGTTGATTGTGATTTATAAATTGGAAATTGTGTGCCAGTGTGCGTACGCAGTTTTATAAATCTGATTATTTTTATATGCATGTACTTCTCCTGTTTTGTGCGCACATAACCTTTTAGTGTGGCATCTACCCACAGTTTTATAAATGAGGCTTCTGAACAGAGCTACAGCCCAAGCTAAAAAGGGCTTAGCGTAGTTTTGTGTTAAACTTGTTTTTTATTTGTTTTGGAAAATTATCATGGTTTTCGTTGCTCTATTTTTCCTTTCCTCTTTTCCTGCCAAATTTGTAAATAGGTTTTTACTACTTTCTATAAAATAATTAAGCTCCTCCCATAAGTTTTTCTTCCAGTTCCCTCTTTGCCATCCCAATAGTCCTTATTATGAAAAAAAACTTCTTAAAAATGTATTACATGTATTACAAGATTGATAATGTATTGCATCAAAAAGATGTCACAGAAAATGAAACAAATCTGATCCATGCCACATATAGAACAATATGTGGACAGCCTCACCAAACTTGGTCTCATTTGGTCACTTGGGTGACTGGTGCAAATCCAGTGAGAGAGAGTAAGAGAGACTGTGTGGGAGGGAAGGAGAGGGAGAGAGAGACAGAGACAGTATCCATCTGACATGGTTGACATAGCAGCAGTGTTTGCAGACATAATGAGCCCTGCTTGACCTGTCCACTGGATATGTGTGTGCACACAGGACTCACAATCCAATTACAAACTGTTCTCTTACTGGAAAAGTCCACTTCAGCAGTCCAGCAGTAAAGTTGGTAATCCTGGAAATTAAGCTTATATTGCATTTAAAGTCATTGTAAGTTGCTCTGCATAAAAATGTCAGCTAAATGTTAAAAATGTAAATGTGTGTGTGTGTGTGTGTGTGTGTGTGTGTGTGTGTGTGTGTGTTTGAGTGTGTGTATGTGAGAGTGTGTGTGTGTTTCCATGTCTGTCTGTAGGTATGTGTATGGTATGTGTCAGAAGCAGGGGCATAGGCGACACAGGCAATTGCCTATAGGGCAAAAAGTTTGGGGGGCACCTGGGCACCGGCCCCTTCACCCACTGTGCTGCTCTGCTCTCCCTCCCACTTCTGCTGCTATCTCCTCGTCACCAGTAAGGAGCCCCAGATGAACTGGCTGTCAAAGAGCGCCGCTCCTTGTCAAATTCTCACTACAGGTCAGTGAAACCACATCTTTCAAACCGAATGCAACCGCACTCTCCTAAACACAAAATAGCAGCCCTAGAAAATGGATGGATGGATGGAAATAAAAAAACATATATAAGGAAAACAACATTGTACCACCCTATTTTGTTGGCTTTATTCTTGATAAACATTGATTGACAGGAGTGGGGGAGATGGGCAGTCATTAGGTCATGCACGCTAGGTAACAGTATATGTTAACAGTGACTGAACCAGACTGAGGTGAGCTCAAGTGTTTGTTCAACATGAAAAGGTCCAACTTAGGTAATTTGTATCAAGCTATGTTACACTATGGGGTTACTACTAGGGTTGCCAGATGCCCGGTTTTCGACCAGACAGTCTGGTTTTCAGATGCATTCTCACTACGCTTGTAGAGTATAAGCCATAAGCTCGTTTAAACTCTTGTTATCAAATATGGACAAAATATGTGCTTGGGACACATGCA